>NC_069499.1:38226660-38536660 GCF_027579735.1 Bombina bombina | reverse complement strand
ACTCACAGACACACACATGAACATAAATACAGGAGCGCACACACACAAAACACAATTTATGCTTACCTGATAAATTTATTTCTCTTGTAGTGTATCCAGTCCGCGGATCATCCATTACTTATGGGGTACTAACTCCTCCCCAACAGGAAGTGCAAGAGGATTCACCCAGCAGAGCTGCTATATAGCTCCTCCCCTAACTGCCATTACCAGTCATTCGACCGAAAACATGCAGAGAAAGGAAAACCATAGGGTGCAGTGGTGACTGTAGTTTAATGGAAAAATTACCTGCCTTAAAGTGACAGGGCGGGCCGCGGACTGGATACACTACAAGAGAAATAAATTTATCAGGTAAGCATAAATTATGTTTTCTCTTGTTAAGTGTATCCAGTCCACGGATCATCCATTACTTATGGGATACCAATACCAAAGCTAAAGTACACGGATGACGGGAGGGACAGGCAGGCTCTTTATACGGAAGGAACCACTGCCTGAAGAACCTTTCTCCCAAAAACAGCCTCCGAAGAAGCAAAAGTGTCAAATTTGTAAAATTTGGAAAAAGTATGAAGAGAAGACCAAGTTGCAGCCTTGCAAATCTGTTCAACAGAAGCCTCATTCTTAAAGGCCCAAGTGGAAGCCACAGCTCTAGTAGAATGTGCTGTAATTCTTTCAGGAGGCTGCTGTCCAGCAGTCTCATAGGCTAACCGTATTATGCTACGAAGCCAAAAGGAGAGAGAGATAGCCGAAGCCTTTTGACCTCTCCTCTGACCAGAATAAACGACAAACAGGGAAGACGTTTGTCGAAAATCCTTAGTTGCCTGTAGATAAAATTTCAGGGCACGGACTACATCTAGATTGTGTAGCAGACGTTCCTTTTTCGAAGAAGGATTAGGACACAAAGATGGAACCACAATCTCTTGATTGATATTCCTGTTAGTGACCACCTTAGGTAGGAACCCAGGTTTAGTACGCAGAACTACCTTGTCTGAATGAAAAATCAGATAAGGAGAATCACAATGTAAGGCAGATAACTCAGAGACTCTTCGAGCCGAGGAAATCGCCATTAAAAACAGAACTTTCCAAGATAACAACTTGATATCAATGGAATGAAGGGGTACAAATGGAACAACCTGTAAAACATTAAGAACTAAGTTCAAACTCCATGGTGGAGCAACAGTTTTAAACACAGGCTTGATCCTAGCTAAAGCCTGACAAAAAGCTTGAACGTCCGGAACTTCTGACAGACGTTTGTGTAAAAGAATGGACAGAGCTGAAATCTGTCCCTTTAAGGAACTAGCGGATAAACCCTTTTCTAAACCTTCTTGTAGAAAAGACAATATCCTCGGAATCCTAACCTTACTCCATGAGTAACTCTTGGATTCGCACCAATATAAGTATTTGCGCCATATCTTATGGTAAATCTTTCTGGTAACAGGCTTCCTAGCCTGTATTAAGGTATCAATAACTGACTCAGAAAAACCACGTTTTTATAAAATCAAGCGTTCAATTTCCAAGCAGTCAGCTTCAGAGAAATTAGATTTTGATGTTTGAAGGGACCCTGGATCAGAAGGTCCTGTTTCAGAGGTAGCGACCAAGGTGGACAGGATGACATGTCCACTAGATCTGCATACCAAGTCCTGCGTGGCCATGCAGGCGCTATTAGAATCACTGATGCTCTCTCCTGTTTGATTCTGGCAATCAATCGAGGAAGCATCGGGAAGGGTGGAAACACATAAGCCATCCCGAAGGTCCAAGGTGCTGTCAAAGCATCTATCAGAACCGCTCCCGGATCCCTGGATCTGGACCCGTAACGAGGAAGCTTGGCGTTCTGTCGAGACGCCATGAGATCTATCTCTGGTTTGCCCCAACGTCGAAGTATTTGGGCAAAGACCTCCGAATGAAGTTCCCACTCCCCCGGATGAAAAGTCTGACGACTTAAGAAATCCGCCTCCCAGTTCTCCACTCCCGGGATGTGGATTGCTGACAGGTGGCAAGAGTGAGACTCTGCCCAGCGAATTATCTTTGATACTTCCATCATTGCTAGGGAGCTTCTTGTCCCTCCCTGATGGTTGATGTAAGCTACAGTCGTGATGTTGTCCGACTGAAACCTGATGAACCCCCGAGTTGTTAACTGGGGCCAAGCCAGAAGGGCATTGAGAACTGCTCTCAATTCCAGAATGTTTATTGGTAGGAGACTCTCCTCCTGATTCCATTGTCCCTGAGCCTTCAGAGAATTCCAGACAGCGCCCCAACCTAGTAGGCTGGCGTCTGTTGTTACAATTGTCCAGTCCGGCCTGCTGAATGGCATCCCCCTGGACAGATGTGGCCGAGAAAGCCACCATAGAAGAGAATTTCTGGTCTCTTGATCCAGATTCAGAGTAGGGGACAAGTCTGAGTAATCCCCATTCCACTGACTTAGCATGCACAATTGCAGCGGTCTGAGATGTAGGCGTGCAAAGGGTACTATGTCCATTGCTGCTACCATTAAGCCGATCACCTCCATGCATTGAGCTACTGACGGGTGTTGAATGGAATGAAGGACACGGCATGCATTTTGAAGCTTTGTTAACCTGTCTTCTGTCAGGTAAATCTTCATTTCTACAGAATCTATAAGAGTCCCCAAGAAGGGAACTCTTGTGAGTGGAAAGAGAGAACTCTTCTTTTCGTTCACCTTCCATCCATGCGACCTTAGAAATGCCAGTACTAACTCTGTATGAGACTTGGCAGTTTGAAAGCTTGAAGCTTGTATCAGAATGTCGTCTAGGTACGGAGCTACCGCAATTCCTTGCGGTCTTAGTACCGCCAGAAGAGCACCCAGAACCTTTGTGAAGATTCTCGGAGCCGTAGCCAATCCGAATGGAAGAGCTACAAACTGGTAATGCCTGTCTAGAAAGGCAAACCTTAGATACCGGTAATGATCTTTGAGAATCGGTATGTGAAGATAAGCATCCTTTAAATCCACTGTGGTCATGTACTGACCCTTTTGGATCATGGGTAAAATTGTCCGAATAGTTTCCATTTTGAACGATGGAACTCTTAGGAATTTGTTTAGGATCTTTAAATCCAAGATTGGCCTGAAAGTTCCCTCTTTTTTGGGAACCACAAACAGATTTGAGTAAAACCCTTGTCCTTGTTCCGACCGCGGAACCGGATGGATCACTCCCATTAATAAAAGATCTTGTACGCAGCGTAGAAACGCCTCTTTCTTTATTTGGTTTGTTGACAACCTTGACAGATGAAATCTCCCTCTTGGGGGAGAGAATTTGAAGTCTAGAAGGTATCCCTGAGATATGATCTCTAACGCCCAGGGATCCTGGACATCTCTTGCCCAAGCCTGGGCGAAGAGAGAAAGTCTGCCCCCCACTAGATCCGTTCCCGGATCGGGGGCCCTCGATTCATGCTGTCTTAGGGGCAGCAGCAGGTTTCCTGGCCTGCTTGCCCTTGTTCCAGGACTGGTTAGGTCTCCAGCCTTGTCTGTAGCGAGCAACAGCTCCTTCCTGTTTTGGTGCAGAGGAAGTTGATGCTGCTCGCGCACACACACAAATACACACAAACACAGGAGTGCGCACACATAAACAGACATATACACAGGAATATGTACAACTTGCGCACAAACTCACAGACACACACATGCACATAAATACAGGAGAGAGCGCACACACACACACACACACACAAACACAGGAGTGCGCACACATAAACAGACATATACACAGGAGTATGTACAACTTGCACACAAACTCACAGACACACACATGCACATAAATACAGGAGTGCGCACACACACAAATACACACAAACACAGGAGTGCGCACACATAAACAGACATATACACAGGAGTATGTACAACTTGCTCACAAACTCACAGACACACACATGCACATAAATACAGGAGCGCACACACACACAAACACAGGAGTGCGCACACATAAACACACATATACACAGGAGTATGTACAACTTGCGCACAAACTCACAGACACACACATGAACATAAATACAGGAGCGCACACACACAAAACACAATTTATGCTTACCTGATAAATTTATTTCTCTTGTAGTGTATCCAGTCCGCGGATCATCCATTACTTATGGGGTACTAACTCCTCCCCAACAGGAAGTGCAAGAGGATTCACCCAGCAGAGCTGCTATATAGCTCCTCCCCTAACTGCCATTACCAGTCATTCGACCGAAAACATGCAGAGAAAGGAAAACCATAGGGTGCAGTGGTGACTGTAGTTTAATGGAAAAATTACCTGCCTTAAAGTGACAGGGCGGGCCGCGGACTGGATACACTACAAGAGAAATAAATTTATCAGGTAAGCATAAATTATGTTTTCTCTTGTTAAGTGTATCCAGTCCACGGATCATCCATTACTTATGGGATACCAATACCAAAGCTAAAGTACACGGATGACGGGAGGGACAGGCAGGCTCTTTATACGGAAGGAACCACTGCCTGAAGAACCTTTCTCCCAAAAACAGCCTCCGAAGAAGCAAAAGTGTCAAATTTGTAAAATTTGGAAAAAGTATGAAGAGAAGACCAAGTTGCAGCCTTGCAAATCTGTTCAACAGAAGCCTCATTCTTAAAGGCCCAAGTGGAAGCCACAGCTCTAGTAGAATGTGCTGTAATTCTTTCAGGAGGCTGCTGTCCAGCAGTCTCATAGGCTAACCGTATTATGCTACGAAGCCAAAAGGAGAGAGAGATAGCCGAAGCCTTTTGACCTCTCCTCTGACCAGAATAAACGACAAACAGGGAAGACGTTTGTCGAAAATCCTTAGTTGCCTGTAGATAAAATTTCAGGGCACGGACTACATCTAGATTGTGTAGCAGACGTTCCTTTTTCGAAGAAGGATTAGGACACAAAGATGGAACCACAATCTCTTGATTGATATTCCTGTTAGTGACCACCTTAGGTAGGAACCCAGGTTTAGTACGCAGAACTACCTTGTCTGAATGAAAAATCAGATAAGGAGAATCACAATGTAAGGCAGATAACTCAGAGACTCTTCGAGCCGAGGAAATCGCCATTAAAAACAGAACTTTCCAAGATAACAACTTGATATCAATGGAATGAAGGGGTACAAATGGAACAACCTGTAAAACATTAAGAACTAAGTTCAAACTCCATGGTGGAGCAACAGTTTTAAACACAGGCTTGATCCTAGCTAAAGCCTGACAAAAAGCTTGAACGTCCGGAACTTCTGACAGACGTTTGTGTAACAGAATGGACAGAGCTGAAATCTGTCCCTTTAAGGAACTAGCGGATAAACCCTTTTCTAAACCTTCTTGTAGAAAAGACAATATCCTCGGAATCCTAACCTTACTCCATGAGTAACTCTTGGATTCGCACCAATATAAGTATTTGCGCCATATCTTATGGTAAATCTTTCTGGTAACAGGCTTCCTAGCCTGTATTAAGGTATCAATAACTGACTCAGAAAAACCACGTTTTGATAAAATCAAGCGTTCAATTTCCAAGCAGTCAGCTTCAGAGAAATTAGATTTTGATGTTTGAAGGGACCCTGGATCAGAAGGTCCTGTTTCAGAGGTAGCGACCAAGGTGGACAGGATGACATGTCCACTAGATCTGCATACCAAGTCCTGCGTGGCCATGCAGGCGCTATTAGAATCACTGATGCTCTCTCCTGTTTGATTCTGGCAATCAATCGAGGAAGCATCGGGAAGGGTGGAAACACATAAGCCATCCCGAAGGTCCAAGGTGCTGTCAAAGCATCTATCAGAACCGCTCCCGGATCCCTGGATCTGGACCCGTAACGAGGAAGCTTGGCGTTCTGTCGAGACGCCATGAGATCTATCTCTGGTTTGCCCCAACGTCGAAGTATTTGGGCAAAGACCTCCGAATGAAGTTCCCACTCCCCCGGATGAAAAGTCTGACGACTTAAGAAATCCGCCTCCCAGTTCTCCACTCCCGGGATGTGGATTGCTGACAGGTGGCAAGAGTGAGACTCTGCCCAGCGAATTATCTTTGATACTTCCATCATTGCTAGGGAGCTTCTTGTCCCTCCCTGATGGTTGATGTAAGCTACAGTCGTGATGTTGTCCGACTGAAACCTGATGAACCCCCGAGTTGTTAACTGGGGCCAAGCCAGAAGGGCATTGAGAACTGCTCTCAATTCCAGAATGTTTATTGGTAGGAGACTCTCCTCCTGATTCCATTGTCCCTGAGCCTTCAGAGAATTCCAGACAGCGCCCCAACCTAGTAGGCTGGCGTCTGTTGTTACAATTGTCCAGTCCGGCCTGCTGAATGGCATCCCCCTGGACAGATGTGGCCGAGAAAGCCACCATAGAAGAGAATTTCTGGTCTCTTGATCCAGATTCAGAGTAGGGGACAAGTCTGAGTAATCCCCATTCCACTGACTTAGCATGCACAATTGCAGCGGTCTGAGATGTAGGCGTGCAAAGGGTACTATGTCCATTGCTGCTACCATTAAGCCGATCACCTCCATGCATTGAGCTACTGACGGGTGTTGAATGGAATGAAGGACACGGCATGCATTTTGAAGCTTTGTTAACCTGTCTTCTGTCAGGTAAATCTTCATTTCTACAGAATCTATAAGAGTCCCCAAGAAGGGAACTCTTGTGAGTGGAAAGAGAGAACTCTTCTTTTCGTTCACCTTCCATCCATGCGACCTTAGAAATGCCAGTACTAACTCTGTATGAGACTTGGCAGTTTGAAAGCTTGAAGCTTGTATCAGAATGTCGTCTAGGTACGGAGCTACCGCAATTCCTTGCGGTCTTAGTACCGCCAGAAGAGCACCCAGAACCTTTGTGAAGATTCTCGGAGCCGTAGCCAATCCGAATGGAAGAGCTACAAACTGGTAATGCCTGTCTAGAAAGGCAAACCTTAGATACCGGTAATGATCTTTGAGAATCGGTATGTGAAGATAAGCATCCTTTAAATCCACTGTGGTCATGTACTGACCCTTTTGGATCATGGGTAAAATTGTCCGAATAGTTTCCATTTTGAACGATGGAACTCTTAGGAATTTGTTTAGGATCTTTAAATCCAAGATTGGCCTGAAAGTTCCCTCTTTTTTGGGAACCACAAACAGATTTGAGTAAAACCCTTGTCCTTGTTCCGACCGCGGAACCGGATGGATCACTCCCATTAATAAAAGATCTTGTACGCAGCGTAGAAACGCCTCTTTCTTTATTTGGTTTGTTGACAACCTTGACAGATGAAATCTCCCTCTTGGGGGAGAGAATTTGAAGTCTAGAAGGTATCCCTGAGATATGATCTCTAACGCCCAGGGATCCTGGACATCTCTTGCCCAAGCCTGGGCGAAGAGAGAAAGTCTGCCCCCCACTAGATCCGTTCCCGGATCGGGGGCCCTCGATTCATGCTGTCTTAGGGGCAGCAGCAGGTTTCCTGGCCTGCTTGCCCTTGTTCCAGGACTGGTTAGGTCTCCAGCCTTGTCTGTAGCGAGCAACAGCTCCTTCCTGTTTTGGTGCAGAGGAAGTTGATGCTGCTCCTGCTTTGAAATTACGAAAGGAACGAAAATTAGACTGTCTAGCCTTAGGTTTGGCTCTGTCTTGAGGCAGGGCATGGCCTTTACCTCCTGTAATGTCAGCGATAATTTCTTTCAACCCGGGCCCGAATAAGGTCTGCCCTTTGAAAGGTATATTAAGCAATTTAGATTTAGAAGTAACGTCAGCTGACCAGGATTTTAGCCACAGTGCTCTGCGTGCCTGAATGGCGAATCCGGAATTCTTAGCCGTAAGTTTAGTTAAATGTACTACGGCATCTGAAATAAATGAGTTAGCTAACTTAAGGGCTTTAAGCTTGTGTGTAATCTCATCTAATGGAGCTGATTCAAGTGTCTCTTCCAGAGACTCAAACCAAAATGCTGCTGCAGCCGTGACAGGCGCAATGCATGCAAGAGGTTGCAATATAAAACCTTGTTGAACAAACATTTTCTTAAGGTAACCCTCTAACTTTTTATCCATTGGATCTGAAAAGGCACAGCTATCCTCCACCGGGATAGTGGTACGCTTAGCTAAAGTAGAAACTGCTCCCTCCACCTTAGGGACCGTTTGCCATAAGTCCCGTGTGGTGGCGTCTATTGGAAACATCTTTCTAAATATCGGAGGGGGTGAGAACGGCACACCGGGTCTATCCCACTCCTAAATAACAATTTCAGTAAGTCTCTTAGGTATAGGAAAAACGTCAGTACTCGCCGGTACCGCAAAATATTTATCCAACCTACACATTTTCTCTGGCATTGCAACTGTGTTACAATCATTCAGAGCCGCTAACACCTCCCCTAGTAATACACGGAGGTTTTCCAGCTTAAATTTAAAATTTGAAATATCTGAATCCAGTTTGTTTGGATCAGAACCGTCACCCGCAGAATGAAGCTCTCCGTCCTCATGTTCTGCAAATTGTGACGCAGTGTCTGACATGGCCCTAATATTATCAGCGCACTCTGTTCTCACCCCAGAGTGATCACGCTTACCTCTTAGTTCTGGTAATTTAGCCAAAACTTCAGTCATAACAGTAGCCATATCCTGTAATGTGATTTGTAATGGCCGCCCAGATGTACTCGGCGCTACAATATCACGCACCTCCCGAGCGGGACATGCAGGTACTGACACGTGAGGCGAGTTAGTCGGCATAACTCTCCCCTCGTTGTTTGGTGAAATATGTTCAATTTGTACAGATTGACTTTTATTTAAAGTAGCATCAATACAGTTAGTACATAAATTTCTATTGGGCTCCACTTTGGCTTTAGCACATATAGCACAGATATCTTCCTCTGAATCAGACATGTTTAACACACTAGCAAATAAACTAGCAACTTGGAAATACTTTTCAAGTAATTTACTATAATATGAAAACGTACTGTGCCTATAAGAAGCACAGAAAAAGTTATGACAGTTGAAAATTAATAAACTGAAAAGTTATAGCATCAAATCTTTGTAAAAAAAACACAATTTTAGCAAAGGATTGCTCCCATTAGCAAAGGATAACTAACCCTGATAGCAGAAAAAAAAAAATACAGAAATAAACGTTTTTTTATCACAGTCAACTACAATCTCACAGCTCTGCTGTGAGTGAATAACAGTGAGAGAGATCAGTAAACTGTCATAAATTAAATAAAACGACTGCCAAGTGGAAAAAAATAGTGCCCAAAACATTTTTTCACCCAGTACCTCAGAAAATTAAACGATTTTACATGCCAGCAAAAAACGTTTAACATTAATAAATTGAGTGTTATTAAAAAGCCTGTTGCTAGTCCCTGCAAATTAGGCTAAAGTTTTATGCATACAGTATAATTCCAGTGAAGTGCCATTCCCCAGAATACTGAAGTGTAAAATATACATACATGACAGCCTGATACCAGTTGCTGCTACTGCATTTAAGGCTGAGTTTACATTATATCGGTATGGCAGAATTTTCTCATCAATTCCATTGTCAGAAAATAATAAGCTGCTACATACCTCTTTGCAGATTAATCTGCCCGCTGTCCCCTGATCTGAAGTTTACCTCTCCTCAGATGGCCGAGAAACAGCAATATGATCTTAACTACTCCGGCTAAAATCATAGAAAAACTCAGGTAGATTCTTCTTCAAATTCTACCAGAGAAGGAATAACACACTCCGGTGCTATTATAAAATAACAAACTTTTGATTGAAGGTATGAAACTAAGTATAATCACCACAGTCCTCTCACACATCCTATCTATTCGTTGGGTGCAAGAGAATGACTGGTAATGGCAGTTAGGGGAGGAGCTATATAGCAGCTCTGCTGGGTGAATCCTCTTGCACTTCCTGTTGGGGAGGAGTTAGTATCCCATAAGTAATGGATGATCCGTGGACTGGATACACTTAACAAGAGAAATACACACAAACACAGGAGTGCGCACACATAAACACACATATACACAGGAGTATGTACAACTTGCTCACAAACTCACAGACACACACATGCACATAAATACAGGAGCGCACACACACACAAACACAGGAGTGCGCACACATAAACACACATATACACAGGAGTATGTACAACTTGCACACAAACTCACAGACACACACATGCACATAAATACAGGAGCGCACACACACAAATACACACAAACACAGGAGTGCGCACACATAAACACACATATACACAGGAGTATGTACAACTTGCGCACAAACTCACAGACACACACATGAACATAAATACAGGAGCGCACACACACAAATACACACAAACACAGGAGTGCGCACACATAAACACACGTATACACAGGAGTATGTACAACTTGCGCACAAACTCACAGACACACACATGCACATAAATACAGGAGCGCACACACACAAATACACACAAACACAGGAGTGCGCACACATAAACACAGGAGCGCAAACACAAATGCACACACACAAACACAGGAGCACACACACACATAAACACAGGAACACACACGACTACACACAAACACAGGAGTGCGCACACATAAACACACATATACACAGGAGTATGTACAACTTGCGCACAAACTCACAGACACACACATGAACATAAATACAGGAGCGCACACACACAAACACAGGAGTGCGCACACATAAACACACATATACACAGGAGTATGTACAACTTGCGCACAAACTCACAGACACACACATACACATAAATACAGGAGCGCACACACTCACAGACACACACATGCACATAAATACAGGAGCGCACACACTCACAGACACACACATGCACATAAATACAGGAGCGCACACACTCACAGACACACACATGCACATAAATACAGGAGCGCACACACTCACACACTCACCGTGCTTTCCAGGGAAGGTTGTATCTTCCCTATGGTACAAGTCGCTGAACTGATGGTCTTTTGTAAACATAAGGATTGGTCTCACTGAGCGCTCTGCACTGTATCACTGTGAGCCTCTGTCACACAATGTGTTATATTTACCAACTGAAAAAAACCACCCGCCCTTACTCCTGGCAAGATGCATCCAGCAATGTCTGACAGCACAGCTAGCTGCTGCCTTTATCTAGAATCTGTTTCCTACTGGCCGAAACCATTCGAACATCACCTTTATCCTTGACTTGGCATCTATCTCATCTCTGATCATTTTGATAGAAGCTTCCATGGATTTCTGTTTGCTTTTCTGCCCTGTAATGTAAAAAACACATTTTATATACAGACATTCTATTATATAAGAGTTTCGGAGAAAGCCCTTCTAATACCAATCCCTTTTGTCCTTGAGTGATTAACCCTTTGGCAGCTAGAGGTTGGGGTGCAGTGCATGGCAGTATGAGGTATGCTAAGGGATAAGGCAGCATCCAGCACTTTTATAAACAATCTGTGTAAACCTCACATTGGCACAGGGATCACGTCTCACCTCCCGCTTGCCTTTTCAGGTCTTCATATTGGTCTTGCTCCTTTTTACATACACCTTCGGTCTCATTTAGTACAGGAATACTGGCTGCGAGTTTTTCCTGCTCTGCTTGAAGATTTCCATTTAAAATATGAAGTTCTTCCTATATAAAAATGCGCACAAACTCACAAACTATATTTCAGAGATGTATTTTGAAACATCATATTCTGAGCAATGATTTTTAAAAGTTGATGGAACAAATATTGGTTAAGATTTTTCATTAAGACCAGAAGTTACTGTTTGAATATATTGTACAGGTGGCCCTCGGTTTACAATGGTTCAATTTACACCGTTTCAGAATAACAACCTTTTTTTTCCAGTCATGTGACTGCTATTGAAAAGCATTGAGAAGCAGTGCATTTATTAAAATAGCCAGTAGGTGGAGCTGTCCGCTTGTGTTGCAGCAAAGTCAAGCAAGCTGAAATTAATCAGTTTTTACCAGACCTGAGCTATTGAGCAGATTTCAAAGGAACAAGATCTTCCTGTCTATAAATCAGTCCAGATTGGAATGCATAGAGAGAACTGTTTACAGAAAAATGCAAGTGAAGTCTGTGTTGCGTGATTATTTTATTAGGTTTATAATGCTGTTTAGCAAATGTTTTTGTTCATTTAAATTAGTTTAATTATATATTCTGTGTTATGTGATTATTTTATTAGGTTTATAATGCTGTTTAGCATTTAAAGTCTTCATTTTAAAGCTTTAAAAATAATGTATTAGGTGTTACTTATGACAATTTTGAGAGGGGCCTGGAACCTAACTCCCTCACTTCCCATTGACTTACATTATAAACTGGGTTTCAATTTACAATGGTTTCGATTTACAACCATTCCTTCTGGAACCTAAACCCGGCGTAAACTGAGGGCTACCTGTATATTATAAGGTTAAAGGAACCGTAAACATCAATAATATTTTTATTGTGCAGTATGTGCCCAATGAAATCTGGTTATTTTTCCCCACATAATGGCCCTGAAACCGCCACAGTTCCCCCTCCATTCCTTTGTGGCTAATGACTGAATATTGAGTAAGAACACTTTATGCTTGCAAGCTTCATGCTTGTGATTGGACAGACAACCATTAGAAGCTTCTCATTTACACACTAACTGTGTACTTATCTGAAGTGATACACAAGGAGTTTGTATTAAACCTCAAAAGGAAGAAATGTTTCTTTAAACATAAAATACTCTCATGAAACAGAACATTGTATTGCTCCATTGAATGTCCCTTTAAATATGACAGATTATTAGTTATTAATATATTAGAAATCTGCAGCCTACTAACACACAAATAATTATATATATATAAGCACGTTTCTCTAAAAATTCAAATCTAAGCGCCAAGCATCATTTTGTCTGATGACTGGACAGAAATTACAATCAAACTGATTTATGCCTGTACCTTACCTCAATTAACTGTATTTCTCTAGTGAGTCTTTGTTCCAGATTTGAAAACTCCTTCTTAGCCCGGTGTTCCCTGTGATTTAGGGATTCAATCTGCTCAACAAACGATTCGATCTCTCTCTGGAGCATTTTAGCCTAGTTACAAACAGACATACATATGCTAACGGGTTTCTTTGCATTTCTGTGAGGGTGTTCCGCATTTCTGGTACTACTATACATTTTTTTTGGATGTATTCACTCTTGTTTTGCAACATAATTTCAGGTGTATACACTTAGTATCTTTACCAGTACATAAATACAAACTGTTAGCTGTATGCAACTACAGCTTCATACTGGAGACACCTTACGTAATTAATCATGTAGCTTTGTTTTGTCAAATGATAATAATACTGATTTCCCTATCCCATAAAATAAAGGGACTCTTGCTAGCCAATCACATCATTGTTCCTATGTATGCGATAATTAACTAGCCATTACGATAATTAACTAGCCATTACAAGTGTCTGGTTAATTTTATGAGCGCTAATTGCTACTGCGAGCTTGCGGTAGCAATAACCAGCCACTAGTTAATTATCGCACGCCCACAAATGGACAAATTTGCCCATATGCGGGCGCGTTATTATTTAGCGCATGTTTAAATTATGTGTAGTAAACTAACTTTGCAATATACTTTGATTGTTTATTGTATCCCCTTTTCCAGTAATGTCACCCAGAAAATCGTTGGTTTCGTTTAAGTAAAGGGCACTGACATGTTTGAACCTTGAATGTTTTATAAACAGGCAATAAAAGAGAGTGTGCAAACAAGGCTGTGTGGAAGATAGTTACTTTAACAAGTCTTTATTCCACACCCTTGTTTGCACTCTCTTTTTTTATTGCCTGTTTTATATCTGTCTCTAATTGTCCTCAGTAGAAGAGAAAGATAAGGGGGAAACCAAGGTTGAAAAATTATGGCTCACAGTGCTTTATAGAAACTACACCTTTACATTTATATATTTTATTTTTAAACTAATAACATTATTAAACAAAAAACACATGCACATATTCTCTGTCTACCAAATATTTACAGTTTAACATCCGTTTAACCCCTCACAGTCTGCTCATGACAAGTAACACATGGTGCAATAGCAGTGAGGTGGATATTATTGTACTATTGTATAGACGTATTTCCCTTACATGTTGCTCCATCTGATCCACCTCTCGGGCAGTACTTCCATTGTCTGAATACAATTCCTCGCTAACATTGCACCCTCCTATATCTCTGCTGTTGACTGCACATACTCTCCTACCTGCTGCCTCAGTCCTGCTCACAACCTAAGGCCCCAAGTTATCAAGGTCTGTCAGACCTGATCCGACAGTGTGGATCAGGTCCGCAAGACCTCGCTGAATGCAGAGAGCAATACGCTTTCCGTATTCAGCATTGCACCAGCAGCTCACAAGAGTTGCTGGTGCAACGCCGCCCCCTGCAGACTCGCGGCCAACCAGCAGGGGGTGTCAATCAACCCGATCGTACTCAATCGTGTTGATTTCCGGCGATGTCTGTCCGCCTGCTCAGAGTAGGCAGACAGGTTATGGAGCAGCGGTCTTTGTGACCGCTGCTTCATAACTGCTGTTTCTGGCGAGCCTGCAAGCTCGCCAGAAACACGGGGCATCAAGCTCCATTCAGAGCTTGATACATATGCCCCTAAGTGTCTTGTTTCTTCCTCACACTCCCGTGTGCCAGATCTGCAAGACCTGCTCCGGTAACGTCAGTCATTGCCTCAATCAGACCTGCCTGTAGCCTTCAAGCATTCCTTAAAAACATATCTGTTCAGAGATGCATACAATCTACATTAAAGGGACAGTAAAGTCAAAATTAAACTTTTATGATTCAGATAGGGCATGTAATTTTAAACACTTTTCCATTGTACTTGTATTATCAAATGTGCTTTGCTCTCTTGGTGTCCTTTGTTGAAAGGCATATGTACATATGCTCAGCAGCAATGCGGCGGATGATTGGTGGCTACACACAGTTCTCTCTTGTTATTGGCTCCCAGCAGTGCATTGCAAATTTGATAACAGAAGTAATTTGGAAAATTCTATGTTCTATCTGAATCATGAAAGAAGGATTTTGAGCTTCATGTCCCTTTAAGATTTTTCTATGATCCCTCCACCTCTACTATTCCCTGTACTTCCTTTAAAATATATGCTCATAAATGAATCTGTCGTGACGATCATTTGATGTTGGCCTCTACCCTTTATGGTTTGTGTAAATGTCTTTAATTACTTTGTAATGTTATAGTACAGTGTAATATGCTGGAAATCAGCATTATACGCCGGCACAACAGATTACAGTAGCACCTATGGATAAATGTGTCATATAACAATAAGCATATAAATATGTATATATAAATTGTTTAAAAAAATACAGTAAATAAAGGTAAATTAAAGGGACATGAAACCGCACATTTTTCTTTCATGATTCAGGTAGAGAATATAATTTTAAACAACTTTTCAATTTACTTCTATTTTCTAATTTGCTTTGTTCTTCAGATATCCTGTATTGAAGAAATAGCAATGCACATGGGTGAGCCAATCACACGAGGCATCTATGTGCAGCCATCAATCAGCAGCTACTAAGCCTATTTATATATGCTTTTCAACAAAGGATATCAAGAGGTTGAAGCAAATTAGATAATACAAGTGGATTGGAAAGTTGTTTAAAATTACATGCGATTTCTAAATCATGAAAGACAAAATTTGGGCTTTATGTCCTTTTAATTGAGCAGAATCAGTGCAACACAAAACTCTTTCTTCTACTGCACATGTGTGAACAACTATGCAATGTCATACCAGATATAGATCCTTTTGTTGTGGGAGCTACAAATCTATTTTATTCATTAGAAAATGTATCTCAGATATGAAGTTGCAGTTTCCAATTTGTGTTTGGTGTCCCTTAAAGATAGTATAGAACTTAGTCTGCTCAGTTAATTCATTTTAATACATATATTTATACATAGTCATATGATTATATTTGTATGACACATTCATATTCTTATATAGAGAACAGAAATGAAACATAAGTTACAGCTGTTTGTATTGCTGGTGATGCTAACAGGAAATGATTGCTTGTGTGTAGCCGATCTGGTTGTAATACTTATCCTCTTTTAGAAGCAAAAATAATGTATTACATTTCCCTTAAAGGGACATTATACACTAGATTTTTCTTTGCATAAATGTTTTGTAGATGTTCCATTTATATCGCCGATACAGCTTTTTTTTTTTAAATCTATAGTTTTGCTTATTTTCATTTGTCTTTTCATTTGCAGAGGAAGGGGGAGGGTGTCTGCTTTTTTTTGCTATAGAACCACTTGCAGTGGGTGTTCCAGCTAACCTTTTCTACAGAGATAAACTGGGATCTTCTAAGTAAGTTTTTAATCAGTTTTATACTGAATCTTTAGATCAGTATCTGTGCAGATTATTATTTTTTATATTTTTTTTGAAAATTTTCTTTATTTAAACAATTCATAACATTAACAGGCTTGATAGTACAATTCAGTTCGCATTTGTTATATGAGTTTTGCATTATCAACAGAATAATATTGTTACATACAGAAGTTTTGCATTGTAAATTTCCAAAGAGTAAAATGCAGTATTAACTCACTTTTGTCTAGCATTCAAATATTCCTCCCAAATAAACATAATTGAATAATAATCCTCCAGTTTATGTATCAGGTTATAGTGATATTTCTCCAGTGATAAGGTTAAAGAAATCAGATTTATCCAATCCCCTTTAGATTGGATTACCGCGCTTTCCCACCATCGTGGAATTAGCTGTTTGGCACAGTTTAACATTATACTCAATAGTGTTGCTCTAAGTCTACATCTAATTTTAGTTGGTTTGTGGAATAAACATGTTAAGTGGATCATATTGGGTTACTTTAGTAATCTCAGAGGTCACCAGTTTCCAAAATTCCTGAATATTGAGGCAGTGCCACCACACATGTAATAGTGTACCTATTTGGCTGCAATTCCTCCAGCATTGAGCTTGGGAATTTGGATACATTTGTGCTAATCTATGTGGTGTTAGGTACCATCGGCTAAGAATCTTCATATTTGTTTCCTTGAATTTTATGGTAGAGGAAGAGGAGCTCGTGTTTTATAATGGTGAGCCAATCTTTTTCTGTTATTTAAAGTCCCAGCTCCTCTTCCCACTTCTTTGTGTATGAGGGCAAATTACGTGAGTGGTAATCAATATCTGTTTATAGGCTATAGGTAGGTGACCCCTAGTTTCAATTTGTTGATAACATTGTGCAGATTATTCTTTATAGTAGTGTCTATTACATGCAGTTAAATGAAAATTGGTGTATTCTGTCCCTTTAAGTTTGTTGGAGGGTCAGTCTTACCTCTTCAGTTAAGGAAGATTGTTTTCTCAGACCTTCCTCAAGCCTCTGATTCATAGTGCGTATATATGTGTCTTGTGATAAATTCCACAGTTCCAGCTCCTTTATTGCTTCATCCTTACTCATTTGTACGGCCATTCTGTAATTAGATACATGTTATACAAATATTTATATATATATATAATGCAAAAAAGAGCGCACTCCCACTAAAACAGCAACTACCAGGGTGCAAGCAAATATGAATGTAGAATTGTAGATTTGTGAAAAAACAAAATTTATGCTTACCTGATAAATTCCTTTCTCCTGAAGTGTGGTCAGTCCACGGGTCATCATTACTTCTGGGATATTAACTCCTCCCCAACAGGAAGTGCAAGAGGATCACCCAGCAGAGCTGCTATATAGCTCCTCCCCTCTACGTCACACCCAGTCATTCGATCGAGAACCAACGAGAAAGGAGAAGCCAAAGGGTGCAGTGGTGACTGGAGTATAATTTAAAAATTTAGACCTGCCATAAAAACAGGGCGGGCCGTGGACTGACCACACTACAGGAGAAAGGAATTTATCAGGTAAGCATAAATTTTGTTTTCTCCTGTTAAGTGTGGTCAGTCCACGGGTCATCATTACTTCTGGGATACCAATACCAAAGCTAAAGTACACGGATGACGGGAGGGACAGGCAGGCTCTTTATACGGAAGGAACCACTGCCTGAAGAACCTTTCTCCCAAAAACAGCCTCCGAAGAAGCAAAAGTGTCAAATTTGTAAAATTTGGAAAAAGTATGAAGAGAAGACCAAGTTGCAGCCTTGCAAATCTGTTCAACAGAAGCCTCATTCTTAAAGGCCCAAGTGGAAGCCACAGCTCTAGTAGAATGAGCTGTAATTCTTTCAGGAGGCTGCTGTCCAGCAGTCTCATAAGCTAAACGTATTATGCTACGAAGCCAAAAAGAGAGAGAGGTAGCCGAAGCTTTTTGACCTCTCCTCTGACCAGAATAAACGACAAACAGGGAAGACGTTTGTCGAAAATCCTTAGTTGCCTGTAGATAAAATTTCAGGGCACGGACTACATCTAGATTGTGTAGAAGACGTTCCTTCTTCGAAGAAGGATTAGGACACAAAGATGGAACAACAATCTCTTGATTGATATTCCTGTTAGTGACCACCTTAGGTAAGAACCCAGGTTTAGTACGCAGAACTACCTTGTCTGAATGAAAAATCAGATAAGGAGAATCACAATGTAAGGCAGATAACTCAGAGACTCTTCGAGCCGAGGAAATAGCCATTAAAAACAGAACTTTCCAAGATAACAGCTTGATATCAATGGAATGAAGGGGTTCAAACGGAACACCCTGTAAAACATTAAGAACTAAGTTCAAACTCCATGGTGGAGCAACAGTTTTAAACACAGGCTTGATCCTAGCCAAAGCCTGACAAAAAGCTTGAACGTCCGGAACCTCTGACAGACGTTTGTGTAAAAGAATGGACAGAGCTGAAATCTGTCCCTTTAAGGAACTAGCGGATAAACCCTTTTCTAAACCTTCTTGTAGAAAAGACAATATCCTAGGAATCCTAACCTTACTCCATGAGTAACTCTTGGATTCGCACCAATATAAGTATTTACGCCATATTTTATGGTAAATCTTTCTGGTAACAGGCTTCCTAGCCTGTATTAAGGTATCAATTACCGACTCAGAAAAACCACGTTTTGATAAAATGAAGCGTTCAATTTCCAAGCAGTCAGTTTCAGAGAAATTAGATTTTGATGTTTGAAGGGACCCTGGATCAGAAGGTCCTGTCTCAGAGGCAGAGACCAAGGTGGACAGGATGACATGTCCACTAGATCTGCATACCAAGTCCTGCATGGCCACGCAGGCGCTATTAGAATCACCGATGCTCTCTCCTGTTTGATTCTGGCAATCAATCGAGGGAGCATCGGGAAGGGTGGAAACACATAAGCCATCCCGAAGGTCCAAGGTGCTGTCAAAGCATCTATCAGAACCGTTCCCGGATCCCTGGATCTGGACCCGTAACAAGGAAGCTTGGCGTTCTGTCGAGACGCCATGAGATCTATCTCTGGTTTGCCCCAACGTCGAAGTATTTGGGCAAAGACCTCCGGATGAAGTTCCCACTCCCCCGGATGAAAAGTCTGACGACTTAGGAAATCCGCCTCCCAGTTCTCCACTCCCGGGATGTGGATTGCTGACAGGTGGCAAGAGTGAGACTCTGCCCAGCGAATTATCTTTGATACTTCCATCATCGCTAGGGAGCTTCTTGTCCCTCCTTGATGGTTGATGTAAGCTACAGTCGTGATGTTGTCCGACTGAAACCTGATGAACCCCCGAGTTGTTAACTGGGGCCAAGCCAGAAGGGCATTGAGAACTGCTCTCAATTCCAGAATGTTTATTGGCAGGAGACTCTCCTCCTGAGTCCATGGTCCCTGAGCCTTCAGAGAATTCCAGACAGCGCCCCAACCTAGTAGGCTGGCGTCTGTTGTTACAATTGTCCAATCTGGCCTGCTGAATGGCATCCCCCTGGACAGATGTGGCTGAGAAAGCCACCATAGAAGAGAATTTCTGGTCTCTTTATCCAGATTCAGAGTAGGGGACAAATCTGAGTAATCCCCATTCCACTGACTTAGCATGCACAATTGCAGCGGTCTGAGATGTAGGCGTGCAAAGGGTACTATGTCCATTGCCGCTACCATTAAGCCGATCACCTCCATGCATTGAGCCACTGACGGGTGTTGAATGGTGTTGAATGGAATGAAGGACACGGCATGCATTTTGAAGCTTTGTTAACCTGTCTTCTGTCAGGTAGATCTTCATTTCTACAGAATCTATAAGAGTCCCCAAGAAGGGAACTCTTGTGAGTGGAAAAAGAGAACTCTTCTTTTCGTTCACCTTCCATCCATGCGACCTTAGAAATGCCAGTACTAACTCTGTATGAGACTTGGCAGTTTGAAAGCTTGAAGCTTGTATCAGAATGTCGTCTAGGTACGGAGCTACCGAAATTCCTCGCGGTCTTAGTACCGCCAGAAGAGCACCCAGAACCTTTGTGAAGATTCTTGGAGCCGTAGCCAATCCGAATGGAAGAGCTACAAACTGGTAATGCCTGTCTAGGAAGGCAAACCTTAGATACCGGTAATGATCCTTGTGAATCGGTATGTGAAGGTAAGCATCCTTTAAATCCACTGTGTACTGACCCTTTTGGATCATGGGTAGGATTGTCCGAATAGTTTCCATTTTGAACGATGGAACTCTTAGGAATTTGTTTAGGATCTTTAAATCCATGATTGGCCTGAAGGTTCCCTCTTTTTTGGGAACCACAAACAGATTTGAGTAAAACCCCTGTCCGTGTTCCGACCGCGGAACCGGATGGATCACTCCCATTAGTAAAAGATCTTGTACACAGCGTAGAAACGCCTCTTTCTTTATTTGGTTTGTTGACAACCTTGACAGATGAAATCTCCCTTTTGGGGGAGAGGATTTGAAGTCCAGAAGATATCCCTGAGATATGATCTCTAACGCCCAGGGATCCTGGACATCTCTTGCCCAAGCCTGGGCGAAGAGGGAAAGTCTGTCCCCCACTAGATCCGTTCCCGGATCGGGGGCCCTCAATTCATGCTGTCTTAGGGGCAGCAGCAGGTTTCCTGGCCTGCTTGCCCTTGTTCCAGGACTGGTTAGGTCTCCAGCCTTGTCTGTAGCGAGCAACAGCTCCTTCCTGTTTTGGTGCAGAGGAAGTTGATGCTGCTCCTGCCTTGAAATTACGAAAGGAACGAAAATTAGACTGTCTAGCCTTAGGTTTGGCTCTGTCTTGAGGCAGGGCATGGCCTTTACCTCCTGTAATGTCAGCGATAATTTCTTTCAACCCGGGCCCGAATAAGGTCTGCCCTTTGAAAGGTATGTTAAGTAATTTAGATTTAGAAGTAACGTCAGCTGACCAGGATTTTAGCCACAGTGCTCTGCGTGCCTGAATGGCGAATCCGGAATTCTTAGCCGTAAGTTTAGTTAAATGTACTACGGCATCCGAAATAAATGAATTAGCTAGCTTAAGTGTCTTAAGCTTGTTTGAAATCTCATCTATAGTTATTGAGTCAAGAGTCTCTTCCAGGGACTCGGACCAAAAAGCGGCCGCGGCCGTGACAGACGCAATACATGCAAGGGGTTGCAATATAAAACCTTGTTGAACAAACATTTTCTTAAGGTAACCCTCTAATTTTTTATCCATTGGATCTGAAAAGGCACAGCTATCCTCCACCGGGATAGTGGTACGCTTAGCCAGAGTAGAAACCGCTCCCTCCACCTTAGGGACCGTCTGCCATAAGTCCCGTGTGGTGGCGTCTATTGGAAACATTTTTCTAAACACAGGAGGGGGGGAAAAGGGTACACCGGGCCTATCCCATTCCTTAGTAATTATCTCTGTAAGCCTCTTAGGTATAGGAAATACGTCAGTACTCGCCGGTACCGCATAGTATCTATCCAGCCTACATAATTTCTCTGGGATTGCAACGGTGTTACAATCATTCAGAGCTGCTAATACCTCCCCTAACAGTACACGGAGGTTTTCGAGTTTAAACTTAAAATTAGAAATGTCTGAATCCATTCTATTGGGATCAGAACCGTCACCTGCAGATTGAAGCTCTCCGTCCTCATGTTCAGCATACTGTGACGCAGTATCAGACATGGCCCTATTATCAACAGCGCACTCTGTTCTCACCCCAGAGTGATCACGCTTACCTCTAAGTTCTGGTAATTTAGCCAAAACTTCAGTCATAACATTAGCCATATCCTGTAATGTGATTTGTAATGGCCGCCCTGATGTACTCGGCGCTACAATATCACGCACCTCCCGAGCGGGAGATGCAGGTACTGACACGTGAGGCGAGTTAGTCGGCATAACTCTCCCCTCGTTGTTTGGTGAATGATGTTCAATTTGTACAGATTGACTTTTATTTAAAGTAGCATCAATGCAATTAGTACATAAATTTCTATTGGGCTCCACTTTGGCTTTAGCACATATAGCACAGAGATATTCCTCTGAGTCAGACATGTTTAACACACTAGCAATTAAACTAGCAACTTGGAAATACTTTTCAAAGCAATTTACAAATAATATGAAAACGTACTGTGCCTTTAAGAAGCACAGAAAAAAAGTTATGACAGTTGAGAAATAATAAACTTGAGAAACTATAACATCAAATTCTTTCCGGTAAAAACACAATTTTAGCAAAGGATTGCCCCCATTAGCAATGGATAACTAACCCTGAATAGCAGAAAAAATGTACAGAAAATAAGCGTTTTTTATCACAGTCAGTCACAATCTCACAGCTCTGCTGTGAGTGATTACCTCCCTCAAATTAATTTTTGAAGACCCCTGAGCTCTGTAGAGACGAACCGGATCATGCAGGGAAGACAAGAGACTTTTGACTGAATTTTCTGATGCGTAGCAAAAGCGCCAAAATAGGCCCCTCCCCCTCACACACAACAGTGAGGGAGATCAGTAACTGTCTTAAATTAAATAAAACGACTGCCAAGTGGAAAAAACAGTGCCCAAAACATTTTTTCACCCAGTACCTCAGAAAATTAAACGATTTTACATGCCAGCAAAAACGTTTAACATCAAATAAATGAAATGTCATTAGAAAGCCTTTTGCTAGTCACTGCAAATTAGGCTAAAGTCTTATGCATACAGTATTATCCCAGTGAAGTGCCATTCCCCAGAATACTGAAGTGTAAATATACATACATGACAGCCTGATACCAGTTGCTACTACTGCATTTAAGGCTGAGCTTACATTATATCGGTATGGCAGAATTTTCTCAGTCAATTCCATTGTCAGAAAATAATATGCTGCTACATACCTCTTTGCAGGTTAACCTGCCCGCTGTCCCCTGATCTGAAGTTTACCTCACTCCTCAGATGGCCGAGAACAGCAATATGATCTTAACTACGCCGGCTAAAATCATACAAAAAACTCAGGTAGATTCTTCTTCAAATTCTACCAGAGAAGGAACAACACACTCACACGCTGTTATAAAATAACAAACTTTTGATTGAAGGTATAAAACTAAGTATAATCACCACAGTCCTATCACACATCCTATCTATTAGTTGGGTGCAAGAGAATGACTGGAGGTGACGTAGAGGGGAGGAGCTATATAGCAGCTCTGCTGGGTGATCCTCTTGCACTTCCTGTTGGGGAGGAGTTAATATCCCAGAAGTAATGATGACCCGTGGACTGACCACACTTAACAGGAGAAAGGTGCTTTTACTGGCACATCAAAAAAAGTAACGTTTTGGGGATCAATCACCCCTTCATCTGACCACTTGGTCTGATAAAGGGGTGATTGATGCCCGGAACTTAACTTTTTTGATGTGCCAGTAAAAGCACCTTTTTCACAAATCCAGTGAGGGCATGCTTTCTTCAATTCTATATATATACATATATATGTTATTATTTATTATCAATTATACTATGTCCTTGTTGGTTATGTTAATATTTCACATAAGAATAAATAGAACATATTCTGCTATATGAAAAATGTGAATTAGTCATATTTTCATGTCGGGTTAGTGCACTTGAGAATCTGAGATTGGCTATATGCGCAAGCAGAGTGTTAGGTTCCCCCCCATACTTACCCTATTTTTTGGTCCATTGACTTCTACGGGGGTATATGTTAACTTTTGCACGGTTTCAGGTCAGTGTGCAAGCAAAAACTTTTTACTTTTAACTTGTAATATGACCGCTACCCCACCCGCTCAAAATGCGGAGTTAGCGTGTGAACGGGAGCGTTAAAAATACCGCTCCACTTGTAATCGGGCCCAGAGTGTAATACATTTTTTAGCCATGTTAAAGGGACATGAAACCCACATTTTTTCTTTCATGATTCAGACAGAGCATACAATTTTAAACAACTTTCCAATTTCCTTCTATAATTTAATTTGCTTACTGCTCTTGTTATCCTTTGTTGAAAGGTTTATCTAGGTAAGCTCAGGAGCAGCAAAGAACCTAGGTTCTAGCTGCTGATTGGTGGCTGCATATATATACCGGTTGTCATACTAAGAGAATGAAACAAATTAGATAATAGAAGTAAAATAGAAAGTTGTTTAAGAGGGGCGGAGCCGGCCAAGGTAGAGAATGGCCGCACACCTGTAGAGCTCCAGCTTAACCGTCCTCCTAAATGGCAAAAAAGAAGCTTTTAATATCCTAAAACGGCCAAATAATGTAAGCGGACTGAAGGAGAATCAGAGCTAGGTGAAAAGGCACAGCCAAAAGGACATTTTTACACTAATTGCTACGCTGTCTGTGTGAGATCCCCCTGCACGCCTTACCGGGAGAGACGCCGAAAGAGCAGGCGGAGGTGTACTGCGTACACATACAACAGAGGAAGCCTCGAGCGGTACCTTAGCTCCAGGGGAGAGTGTGGAAAAGGTGCGGGTGCTTGGAAAAGTTTACCCTGTAGATGTATTGCACAAGTGGGGGCTGAAGCTCCGGAATGTGGGCCTCTGAGGGAACGAGCTCCGGGACGGACCTGGACAGGTGTGGGCGTTTACCTGCTGAGCCTTAAAGATTACAACCGGCATAGTCCGGAGAGGTGTAAAGGCAGCAGAATTCGAAGCAGGGACTGCAGCAGAGGAAATTGCCAAGGGTGGAGTACAGGGACACAGCCCGGAGCAGAGACAGAACATTGGATCTAACGTTGCACGGCGCCTGTACCTAATACCCGGCTAAGTATACAGACAGCCAGCTATAGAGCCATTTGAAAGGCTGTTTTTTTCTTTTTTATTATTTTTGGGGCCCGGGTGCCCTAGGAATAGCTGGTCGCATACCTTTCTGGCAGAAGTTTCAAAGATCATCAAAGGTGAGCCGGTGCACTGTGTAAGGGACGGCTATCACTGGAATAACAGAGGATCAGAGGCCCAGTCTCCTAAACAGAATGGGAGCAGAAAGGAGAAGGAAAGGTAAACGTTTGTCTGTTTTTCCCCTTTGTTGAAATTCTGTAACAATGTGGTACTAAAGGGCTGTTAACACGACAACTTGAGATATAAAGAGCAAGCACATGCATGAACTATAGGCCCTACACATAACTCAGTGTATTAGCCTAACAACCTAATCATAGCGGAGCTATCTCAACAGACTGGGAAGTTCTCTAGAATAAGGTAAAGAGAGTCTGTTGTTACACACCTAGCCCTAGGAGCGTGAAAAAGGGGAGAAAGAAAAAAAAAAAAAGGGGTTTACAATGACTACTAAGAAAACAGCTAAACAGGATAAAGGGGGTAAATCCCATACATCGCAAGCTCCAAAAGTAGACTCCTTCTTTAAAGCCACAGATACCTCCCTATTGAATCACTCTTCAGAGTATATGTCACCTAATAAACTCATTAACACTCCTGAACCCAATACACCCCTGCTGACTAAAGCAGACTTACAGGGTCTACCATCGAAAGCAGACATCCAAACTCTTTTGGAAGAAATAAGTCAGGTGAAACTTTGTATTAAAAATGAATTTTCTAACATTAAAAAGGATATTGGGGAGATTGGGAACAGAGTGGCCCTACTGGAAGAGGACAGAGAAGCTTGGGTGAATCACACAGACAGCATGGCACAACAGATCCACCAACAGGGAGAGGACATAATATTATTACAAAATCAGTTAGAAGATATGGAGAACAGGCAGAGGAGGTCAAACTTAAGAATAAGGGGGATATCAGAGGATATAATACCAGCTGACCTTGAAAAATACCTTTTACGTTTTCTTAATACCCTGACAAGGGATGAGGCTTACACAGATAAGACATTGGAACGGTGCCACAGAGCCTTAAAACCTAGGTTAAGGAAAGGAGACCCACCTAGAGACACGATAATCAAATTTGCACATTTCAAAGATAAAGAGGCTGTCACACAGGCAGCTAGATTACATCCAAACATTGTGTTTGAAGGCCAGCAAATCCAAATCTTTTCTGATATTAGTCCCAGGACTTTACAAAGAAGAAAAGAGTTAAAGTCCCTCACTCTACATTTTAGCAATCTGAAAATCCCATATAGATGGGGATTCCCCTTTGGCCTAAGGGCCACAGTGGATGGAAAGCACGCAACTTTACATTCGTTGCAGGACCTCAATTCTTTCTGTACTACTCTAGGTATTAATACACCAGTATTGGAAACATCAAATAACCAAGAGAAAAGGAAGGAGAGCTATTCGTTTAACCCTAGATCTGTTCAGGAAGGAAGGGGACATCAATGGATAAAAGTCCCGACTAGGAGAAAGCAACAGGAAAGGACTAACAATGATGCGGAGTTAATCTCTAATACTTGCTTAGAGACATTAGCAAATTCTAATACTTAAAGACTGTTGGTTCAAGATGAGAGTCTATGATCATAGCACTGGCTTAAGGTGTTAAAAAAACATAGAGATAGTTAGTATATTAAGACTAGAAATTACTCCTAACTGCTTTTTTTTTTTTTTTTTTTTTTTTTTCTCTTTATGAAGGAAAAAAAAAGAAAAGGAATTTTTTTTTTTTTTTTTTTTGTATTATTATTATATTTTATTTATTTTTATTTTTCTCTCTAAGAGATGGTTAAAATTTATGAGTCACTGTTAGTATAAAAGCTTTATGGTTATATGGTTATATAAGTAAGAGAGTGTGTTTTTTTTTTTTTTTTTTTTTTTACACTTAAGCACTTGAAGGTCACATCAAGAAAAAATGTAGATATGTGAAATTTTTTTTTTTTTTTTTTTTTACACTTAAGCACTTGAAGGTCACATCAAGGAAAAATGTAGATATGTGAAATTTTTTTTTTTTATTTTTTTTTTTTTTTTTTTTTTTACACTTAAGCACTTGAAGGTCACAACAAGAAAAAATGTAGATATGTGAATTTTTTATATTTTTTTTTTTTTTTTTTTTTTTTTTTTTTTACACTTAAGCACTTGAAGGTCACATCAAGAAAAAATGTAGATATGTGAATTTTTTTTTTTTTTACACTTAAGCACTTGAAGGTCACATCAAGGAAAAATGTAGATATGTGAAATTTTTTTTTTTTTTTTTTTTTTTTTTTTTTTACACTTAAGCACTTGAAGGTCACATCAAGAAAAAATGTAGATATGTGAATTTTTTATATTTTTTTTTTTACACTTAAGCACTTGAAGGTCACATCAAGAAAAAATGTAGATATGTGAATTTTTTTTTTTTTTTTTTTTTTTTTTTTCCTCCCACTTAAACACTGGAAGGTCACACTGAGTTTTTTTTTTTTTTTAATAACAATAATGCTTGTAATTTGGGTAAATTAAGATATTATTGCCATTTAGGGGGAAACAATCTGTCGGTTTAATTTTCCCTGTATTTGTGTTATTTGTAAGGTATGTATGGGGGTATTGTGTGTGGATGCGGGGATTTGTGGTCCCCTTTTTTTTTTTTCTCTTTTTCTCTTCTCGCTCTCCTTCTCCCCTTCCCTGGCCCCTGCCGCCTGGCCCCAACCTTTTTTTTTTGGGTCACTTATCACTCAGAAATTCTCTCTTAATAAAGTATGAAAATAGATAAAAAAAAGATTTGCCTATTATCACAAAATGCTAAGGGCCTTAATAATGCACAGAAAAGAAATAAGGCCCTACATAGTTTTCATAAAGAAAAGGGAGATATTATCTTTGTTCAAGAGTCTCATTTTAATAAAAATAAAGAACCTAAGTTCACAAACAACTATTATCCAACTATTTTTCAGAGCTCCAACAGAGTAAAGAAAAATGGGGTCTGTATCTTGTTCCACAAAGATTCTCCATTTCAACTTATTCAAATGGATAGGGACGAAGAGGGAAGGTATATCTGTTTGGTAGGTCTATTATATAATAGACCAGTTACACTGGTGAATATATATGCACCGAATAGAGGACAGAAATTATTCTTTAAGAGAGTATGTAATAGGATTTTGGATGTTCAAAAGGGTACTTTAATTATAGGGGGGGATTTTAATGTACCAATGGAGCCTGTAGAAGATTGTTCTAAAAAGAAAAGTAATATATCTAAACATATTATCAAAGCAGTCAAGACAAGTCTTCTCTCCCTATCTCTGCTGGATGTATGGAGGACGCTCCATCCAGCTACTAGAGATTATACATTTTACTCACCCCCACAAAAATCTTACTCACGTATTGACTATTTCTGGATGGATCAAAACAGCTATATTTTAGCTCAAGAGGCCAAAATACATAACATCACCTGGTCAGACCATTCTCTTATTTCCCTGAAACTAAACTGGCCCTCAAAACCAATAATCCCATATCAATGGCGCTTGGACGATAATCTCCTGAAAGATGTACAGATAAGACAATCTATTTTGAAATCTATCGAAACCTATTTTGAGACCAATTCTATAGATGATACTGCACCAAGCACATGGTGGGTCACACATAAGGCGGTAATTAGGGGAGAATTTATAAAACACAAATCCAGAATTAATAGACAAGCTAGAGAACATTATACACATTTACTAGACTCTCTCTCCAGGGCAGAAGATAAACATAAGAAGGATCCATATAACAAACAGTTATCAGAATCCCTTAAAGCAGAGCGAGAGAGTTTGAATGTTTTCCTGAATAAAGGCGTACAACGAAGAGCCCTACAACTTAAAAAGGTGTTCTTTAATGGGGGTAACAAAGCCGGGAGACTATTAGCACGAGCTGTAAAAAAAAAAGTTCTTCAAACTTACGTTTCTAATATTATAGACGGATCAGGTAACAGTAAGACAGGGAGCCAGGATATTGCTAAGGTTTTTCAAGATTATTACCAGCAATTATATAACTTGGGCCCACAAAATAAATCCAGACACTCTCAAATAGATAAAGATAACTATATCAATGGAATCCAGGTGCCTACTATATCAGAGTCTCAAAAAAAGATGTTAGATGAACCATTTAGCCTGCAAGAGATAATGCAGACTATTAAAAAATTTGCCCTAGGGAAAAGTCCAGGAATAGATGGATTTAGCTCAAACTATTATAAAACATATAATGAGACCCTGGCACCAAAACTTCTACTTTATTTTAACTCAATAAGCACAGAACCTCTGTTAGCAAAAGAGATGCTCGAAGCTAAGATAGTGGTATTGCATAAACCAGGAAAAGATCCTAAATTACCAGCCAGCTACAGGCCTATATCATTATTTAATAATGATGTTAAAATTTACGCTAAACTTATAGCAAATAGAATAAATAAAATTTTACCAGAAATCATTAATATAGATCAGGTCGGCTTTGTACCATGTAGAGAGGCAAGAGACAACACCATTAAAGCATTATACTTAATAAAATACGCAAAAATACATAAGATACCCCTGGTCATGCTATCGCTGGACGCAGAGAAGGCTTTTGACCGGCTAGACTGGTCCTTCCTGCGTACAACACTTAACAAATTTGGCTTTGGGGAGAAAATCATACAACGTATTTTTCATTTATATACCCTTCCATCGGCTATAGTAAAAATTAATGGTGTGCTCTCAGACTCTCTTACGATTACAAATGGTACAAGACAAGGATGCCCCCTGTCCCCCTTGTTGTTTATTCTCTCCATGGAAATTTTAGCAACTAGAATCCGGGCAGAGACAAGCATTAAGGGTATTAAAATAGGGGAGCAAGAATATAAGATCTCGTTGTACGCCGACGATGTGCTATTAACATTAACGGATCCGGCAAGGTCCATTAAAAACTTGGAAGAGATATTACAGGAATTTGGGAGACATTCAAACTTTCTCATCAATAAAAATAAATCAGAAGCTCTTAAGTATGCACTCCCAGTAAGAGATTATTATGAATGCAAATCAGGTAACTCATTTGTATGGAAAGAGTCGTCCTTAAAGTACCTGGGGGTCCAATTATCAACAGAAAAGGAACAGCTGTTTGTAGATAACTATGTGAATTTAATGTCTAAACTCCAAGCGGAGCTTGGATCTTGGAGGCAGAAAAGGATTTCTTGGCTGGGGCGAATACACTTAGTAAAAATGAATGTGCTTCCACGTATCCTATATATTTTTCAGACCATTCCCATTAATATCCCCCATACTTTCTGCACTAATCTTCAGAAAATCATCAATTCTTTCATCTGGAATCAAATTAAACCAAGAATCAAGGCCTCTATTCTGTATAGAGCAAGGAAAGAGGGGGGGCTAGGGGTACCAAATGTTAGGAATTATCATAGAGCAGTTATACTTCAAAGGATACTAGATTGGCATTTAAATAGCAAGAACAAAGCGTGGGTACAATTAGAGAATAATTTAATAACATCCCTCCCAATGAAAAAATTAATATGGTTGCCACCAGAAGGAAGACCTTTAAAAATCATGCAGTTCCCAATGATTAAGCATATTTTTATGAACTGGAGTAAAATCATAAAAGAATGCCCCTCTATCTCTACAACTCTCTCACCTCTACTCCCGATTACAAACAATTCGGAATTTCAGGGAGGGTTCACACCTAGCTTCTTAGGTCAACAAAACTTACACCAATCTTTACCGTTATGCCAATTTATAGATAAGGGGAAGCTTAAATCCAAACAAGAACTGGGGAAAATGGCAGATGGTACTTATGGAAACTGGCTAAAATATTTACAGTTACAGAATTTTGTTACACGACATCCAGACAAAGCAAACTTGACTAGGGAATTAACATTATTTGAAAAAACCTGTCATAACGAAATCTCAATTAGAAGTACAATTTCATTTAGCTATAAACTCCTTAACACTCCAGCAGAATTTATAAAACATAGTTATATGCAAAAATGGGAAGTAGAGACAGGGACTCAGCTGGAGGAGTCGGAATGGCGGTCCATCTGTGATAAGGTAGCTAGATCGTCATCCTCGTCTAATATCCAGGAGCTAAATTATAAGATACTTACTAGATGGTACCTTACTCCGGCTAGATTACATAGTATATACCCAAATGCTTCCAATTTTTGTTGGAGAGGATGCGGGGGGATCGGGAATATGCAACATATATGGTGGGATTGCCCTAGGGTGAAAAGTGTATGGGGAATAACTTCGGAATGCATCCAGCAGATTATTGGGATAGCGGACTTTCAATTGGATATCTTTACGGCCCTATTAAATAAACCCATTAAAGATATTTGTAAAATAAGAGCTAAACTTGTAACATTTGTATTAAATGGAACGAAATCCCTATTGGCCAGAAACTGGAAAAAAACAAATATCCCGGATAAAGAAATCTTACTTACTAGAATTAATGAATTATTAATACTGGAAGAATATACTTATCTAAAAACTAATAGAGAAGAGGTCTTTCAGAAAATCCGCTTCCATTGGGAAGAATTTAAATATAGGACCCTTCCATCTTAACCGGGTATATAAAAGTATCGGGATTGAGAGGGGTCAGGGGGGCGGAGGGGGGGAATTCCCTTTTCTTTTTTTTTTTTTTTTTTTTTGTGTGTGTATGTAGGGGTTGATGTTGTCTAGTATCTATTGTTAAAAGCACATATTGTTATAGTAAGAACACTTAAGGATTGTTATGGAATTTTTATGTATGTAATGTTTTTATGTTTACAATATAAAAAAAAAAAAAAAAAAAAAAAAAAAAAAAACAGAAAGCTAATTTACTTAACAGAAAAAAAAAAAAAAAAAAAAAAAAGAAAGTTGTTTAAAAATGTATTCGCTATCTGAATCATGAAATAACATTTTTGGGTTTCACATCTGTTTCATATGCTTTAGTTTCATTTTTTAACCATTCATTTAAGGTTTATCCACTCAGTGGCAGAGAGAGGTGCAATGCATTGCTGACCAATGCTACATGAGGTTCAGAATACTTATTTCTAAATAGTTTCTGCTATCAACAAAAATCACCCAACACAATGTTATAATTAATCTCATTACATTAGCTTGGCCGACTAACACAACATAACAGCATTCTGACAACTCTGTGTATACCCCTATAAATAAGGAAAATAAAAGCTAATTGTGCAGACCCGCTGTTATTTCTCACATTATTCAGTCCGTACCTGGTTTCTTTTTCAGCTGAAAGCTTTTCCTTTAACTCTTCGAGGTGACCTGAAAGCTGCTCCGTGCTAATTCTGAAGAAAGAACAACTCAGCTCTCATTATGGTGCTGGGAATACACTAAATAAATTGTGTGTAAGCTGTTCACATGTGGGACTACAAGGAGAAATAAATCCCTCAAAATTATACACACACATGTACATGCACACACTATATGTGTATATGCTCACAACCCCACAAATGTGCACGCTCACACCCTAACATGCATATGCCCACACCCACGTATATGTGTATATGCTCACAACCCCACAAATGTGCATGCTCACACCGAAACATGCGTATGTCCATACTCACATATATGTGCATGCTCACACCCAAATATGCGTATGCCCACACCCACACCCACACTCATACATATGTATATGATCACAACCCCACAAATGTGCATGCTCACACCCAAACATGCATATGCCCACACCCACGTATATGTATATATGCTCACAACCCCACAAATGTGCATGCTCACACCCAAACATGCGTATGTCCATACTCACATATATGTGCATGCTCACACCCAAACATGCGTATGCCCACACCCACACCCACACTCATACATATGTATATGATCACAACCCCACAAATGTGCATGCTCACACCCAAACATGCATATACCCATACCCACACATATCTACACAAACACACACATGTACATACCCACACTCACATATATGTATATGCTCACAACCCCACAAATGTGCATGCTCACAACCAAACATGCATATGCCCACACCCACGTATATGTGTATATGCTCACAACCCCACAAATGTGCATGCTCACACCCAAACATGCGTATGTCCATACTCACATATATGTGCATGCTCACACTCAAACATGCGTATGCCCACACCCACACCCACACCCACACTCATACATATGTATATGATCACAACCCCACAAATGTGCATGCTCACACCCAAACATGCATATACCCATACCCACACATATCTACACCCACAAACACACACATGTACATACCCACACTCACATATATGTATATGCTCACAACCCCACAAATGTGCATGCTCACACCCAAACATGCGTATGTCCATACTCACATATATGTGCATGCTCACACCCAAACATGCGTATGCCCACACCCACACTCATACATATGTATATGATCACAGCCCCACAAATGTGCATGCTCACACCCAAACATGCATATACCCATACCCACACATATCTACACCCACAAACACACACATGTGCATGTACACACCAAAACATGCATATACCTAAGTTCACACTCACATATATCTGAATGCCCACAAACAAATATACATGCATGAGTACACCAAAATATATGTGCATGCCCTCACTCACACTCACACATATGTGTATGATCACACACATACTCACATATACATATGTGCATGCCAACAGCCACACATATTTTCATACCCATACTAACTGTGACGTGAGTCACCAAGATCTGAGGGCCTGTTATGGAACATTCTTTGGGCTGGAGGTCCATGGGCTTAAGGATACCCAGAGACTGCATGGAAATGTGGAATGTTATATGCTGGACACCCCATGTACTTTCATAACTCTGTCTTATGTCCATGTCACCCTGTATCCATAAATACAGGATGGGAACAGGGTGTGAGTGCCCCTTGTGGGAGCAATTGTGACTCTATAAAACAAGTGGGCATAAAGGACTTAATAGTTAATAAGAGCTGTTATTATATTCTGTAATAAGATTTATTTTATTTACGTTTCTAATCTGATTGTGTCTCAGGAGTCTGTCTGGGTAAACTGATTGTGTTCCTGTGTGATTATGTTAACTAGACTGCCCAACATCAGATTGTCTGAGCAAACGTTCTTCCCCAGTTAATTAACTTGATATGTTAATCTGTTTTACCTGTGAATAGACAATTGTTAGAGGTTTGATGTATTGTTCATATGTTTGCTTCACTGTTTAACCAATTCCCTATGTAACCTGAAGCACTGTAAATCTGGAATGCCAGGGTGTATAAATCTGTGTGCTGCTTTCAAATAAAGTGTTCATTTTTGTGTTCAGAAAACTGAGTGTTACCTCATATCTGTTCTCCTCCATAACTTTAGACTGCGGTCAAAGGGAGATACCAGGAGCTATTGCTCTGTTTAAAGGGATGTCCAGGACAAGGGAAGTGTTCTGACGGAGGTACTCATTTGGGGTACCAGTCGGTCCGTCACACTAACAAATAATCATGCCTACACTCACACATAAGCATGCCTACACTCACACATAAGCATGGCTACACTCACACATAAACATGCCTACACTCACACATAAACATGCCTACAATCACACATAAGCATGCCTACACTCACACATAAGCATGCCTACACTCACACATAAACATGCCTACACTCACACATAAACATGCCTACACTCACACATAAGCATGCCTACACTCACACATAAGCATGCCTACACTCACACATAAGCATGCCTACACTCACACATAAACATGCCTACACTCACACATAAGCATGCCTACACTCACACATAAACATGCCTACAATCACACATAAGCATGCCTACACTCACACATAAGCATGCCTACACTCACACATAAGCATGTCTACACTCACACATAAGCATGTCTACACTCACACATAAGCATGCCTACACTCACACATAAGCATGCTTACACTCACACATAAACATGCCTACACTCACACATAAGCATGCCTACACTCACACATAAACATGCCTACACTCACACATAAGCATGCCTACACTCACACATAAGCATGCCTTCACTCACACATAAACATGCCTACACTCACACATAAGCATGCCTACACTCACACATAAGCATGCCTACACTCACACATAAGCATGTCTACACTCACACATAAGCATGCCTACACTCACACATAAGCATGCCTACCCTCACACATAAACATGCCTACACTCACACATAAGCATGCCTACACTCACACATAAGCATGCCTACACTCACACATAAGCATGCCTACACTCACACATAAGCATGCCTACACTCACACATAAGCATGCCTACACTCACACATAAACATGCCTACACTCACAGATAAGCATGCCTACACTCACACATAAGCATGCCTACACTCACACATAAGCATGCTTACCCTCACACGTAAGCATGCCTACCCTCACACTGAAGCTCTGTAAATCTGGAATGCCAAGGTGTATAAATCTGTGTGCTGCTTTCAAATAAAGTGTTCATTTTTGTGTTCAGAAAACTGAGTGTTACCTCAGATCTGTTCTCCTCCATAACTTTAGACTGCGGTCAAAGGGAGATACCAGGAGCTATTGCTCTGTTTAAAGGGATGTCCAGGACAAGGGAAGTGTTCTGACGGAGGTACTCATTTGGGGTACCAGTCGGTCCGTCACACTAACAAATAATCATGCCTACACTCACACATAAGCATGCCTAGACTCACACATAAGCATGCCTACACTCACACATAAACATGCCTACACTCACACATAAACATGCCTACAATCACACATAAGCATGCCTACACTCACACATAAGCATGCCTACACTCACACATAAACATGCCTACACTCACACATAAACATGCCTACACTCACACATAAGCATGCCTACACTCACACATAAGCATGCCTACACTCACACATAAACATGCCTACACTCACACATAAGCATGCCTACACTCACACATAAACATGCCTACAATCACACATAAGCATGCCTACACTCACACATAAGCATGCCTACACTCACACATAAGCATGTCTACACTCACACATAAGCATGCCTACACTCACACATAAGCATGCCTACACTCACACATAAGCATGCTTACACTCACACATAAACATGCCTACACTCACACATAAGCATGCCTACACTCACACATAAACATGCCTACACTCACACATAAGCATGCCTACACTCACACATAAGCATGCCTACACTCACACATAAACATGCCTACACTCACACATAAACATGCCTACACTCACACATAAGCATGCCTACACTCACACATAAGCATGCCTACACTCACACATAAGCATGTCTACACTCACACATAAGCATGCCTACACTCACACATAAGCATGCCTACCCTCACACATAAGCATGCCTACCCTCACACATAAGCATGCCTACACTCACACATAAGCATGCCTACACTCACACATAAGCATGCCTACACTCACACATAAGCATGCCTACCCTCACACATAAGCATGCCTACACTCACACATAAGCATGCCTACACTCACACATAAGCATGCCTACACTCACACATAAGCATGCCTACACTCACACATAAGCATGCCTACACTCACACATAAGCATGCATACACTCACACATAAACATGCCTACACTCACACATAAACATGCCTACACTCACAGATAAGCATGCCTACACTCACACATAAGCATGCCTACACTCACACATAAGCATGCCTACACTCACACATAAACATGCCTACACTCACACATAAGCATGCCTACACTCACACATAAACATGCCTACACTCACACATAAGCATGCCTACACTAACATATAAGCATGCCTACACTCACACATAAGCATGTCTACACTCACACATAAGCATGCCTACACTCACACATAAGCATGCCTACACTCACACATAAGCATGACTACACTCACACATAAGCATGCCTACACTCACACATAAGCATGCTTACACTCACACATAAACATGCCTACACTCACACATAAGCATGCTTACCCTCACACGTAAGCATGCCTACCCTCACACATAAGCATGCCTACACTCACACATAAGAATGCCTACACTCACACATAAGCATGCTTACCCTCACACGTAAGCATGCCTACCCTCACACATAAGCATGACTACACTCACACATAAGCATGCTTACACTCACACATAAACATGCCTACACTCACACATAAGCATGCCTACACTCACACATAAGCATGCTTACCCTCACACATAAGCATGCCTACCCTCACACATAAGCATGTCTACACTCACACATAAGCATGCCTACCCTCACACATAAGCATGCCTACCCTCACACATAAGCATGCCTACACTCACACATAAGCATGCTTACACTCACACATACACATGCCTACACTCACACATAAGCATGCCTACACTCACACATAAGCATGCCTACACTCACACATAAGCATGCTTACACTCACACATACACATGCCTACACTCACACATAAGCATGCCTACACTCACACATAAACATGCCTACACTCACACATAAGCATGCCTACACTCACACATAAGCATGCCTACTCTCACACATAAGCATGCCTACACTCACACATAAACATACCTACACTCACACATAAGCATGCCTACACTCACACATAAGCATGCCTACACTCACACATAAGCATGCCTACACTCACACATAAGCATGCTTACCCTCACACATAAACATACCTACACTCACACATAAGCATGCTTACCCTCACACATAAACATACCTACACTCACACATAAGCATGCCTACACTCACACATAAATATACCTACATTCACACATAAGCATGCCTACACTCACACATAAGCATGCCTACACTCACACATAAACATACCTACACTCATACATAAGCATGCCTACACTCACACATAAGCATGCCTACACTCACACATAAGCATGCCTACACTCACACATAAGCATGCCTACCGTAACATAAGCATGCCTACACTCACACATAAGCATGCCTACACTCACACATAAGCATGTCTACACTCACACATAAGCATGACTACACTCACACATAAACATGACTACACTCACACAAAAGCATGCCTACACTCACACATAAGCATGCCTACACTCACACATAAGCATGTCTACACTCACACATAAGCATGACTACACTCACACATAAGCATGACTACATTCACACATAAGCATGCCTACACTCACACATAAACATGCCTACACTCACACATAAGCAAGACTACACTCACACATAAGCATGTCTACACTCACACATAAGCATGCCTACACTCACACATAAGCATGCCTACACTCACACATAAGCATGCCTACACTCACACATAAGCATGCCTACACTCACACATAAGCATGCCTACACTCACATATAAACATGCCTACCCTCACACATCAACATGCCTACACTCACACATAAGCATGCCTACCCTCACACATAAGCATGCCTACCCTCACACATAAGCATGTCTACACTCACACATAAGCATGCTTACACTCACACATAAGCATGCCTACACTCACGCAAAAGCATGCCTACACTCACGCAAAAGCATGCCTACACTCACACATAAGCATGCCTACACTCACACATAAGCATGCCTACACTCACACATAAGCATGCCTACACTCACACATAAGCATGCCTACCCTCACACATAAGCATGCCTACCCTCACACATAAGCATGCCTACCCTCACACATAAGCATGACTACACTCACACATAAGCATGACTACACTCACACATCAACATGCCTACACTCACACATAAGCATGCCTACACTCACACATAAGCATGCCTACCCTCACACATAAGCATGCCTACACTCACACATAAGCATGCCTACCCTCACACATAAGCATGCTTACACTCACACATAAGCATGCCTACACTCACACATAAGCATGCCTACACTCACACATAAGCATGTCTACACTCACACATAAGCATGCTTACACTCACACATAAGCATGCCTACACTCACGCAAAAGCATGCCTACCCTCACACATAAGCATGCCTACACTCACACATAAGCATGTCTACACTCACACATAAGCATGCCTACACTCACGCAAAAGCATGCCTACACTCACACATAAGCATGCCTACACTCACACATAAGCATGTCTACACTCACACATAAGCATGCCTACACTCACACATAAGCATGCCTACACTCACACATAAGCATGCCTACACTCACACATAAGCATGCCTACCCTCACACATAAGCATGTCTACACTCACACATAAGCATGCCTACCCTCACACATAAGCATGCCTACAGTCACGCAAAAGCATGCCTACACTCACACATAAGCATGCCTACCCTCACACATAAGCATGCTTACACTCACACATAAGCATGCCTACACTCACACATAAGCATGCCTACACTCACACATAAGCATGCCTACACTCACACATAAACATGCCTACACTCACACATAAGCATGCCTATCCTCACACATAAGCATGCCTACCCTCACACATAAGCATGTCTACACTCACACATAAGCATGCTTACACTCACGCAAAAGCATGCCTACACTCACACATAAGCATGCCTACCCTCACACATAAGCATGTCTACACTCACACATAAGCATGTCTACACTCACACATAAGCATGCCTACCCTCACACATAAGCATGCCTACACTCACACATAAGCATGCCTACACTCACACATAAGCATGCCTACACTCACACATAAGCATGCCTACAGTCACACATAAGCATGCTTACACTCACACATAAGCATGCCTACACTCACACATAAGCATGCCTACACTCACGCAAAAGCATGCCTACACTCACACATAAGCATGCCTACACTCACACATAAGCATGCCTACCCTCACACATAAGCATGCCTACCCTCACACATAAGCATGCTTACACTCACACATAAGCATGCCTACACTCACACATAAGCATGTCTACACTCACACATAAGCATGCCTACACTCACACATAAACATGCCTACCCCCACACATAAGCATGCCTACCCTCACACATAAGCATGTCTACACTCACACATAAGCATGCTTACACTCACACATAAGCATGCCTACACTCACGCAAAAGCATGCCTACACTCACGCATAAGCATGCCTACACTCACACATAAGCATGTCTACACTCACACATAAGCATGCCTACACTCACACATAAGCATGCCTACCCTCACACATAAGCATGCTTACACTCACACATAAGCATGCCTACACTCACACATAAGCATGCCTACACTCACACATAAGCATGTCTACACTCACACATAAGCATGCTTACACTCACACATAAGCATGCCTACACTCACACATAAGCATGCCTACACTCACACATAAGCATGCCTACCCTCACACATAAGCATGTCTACACTCACACATAAGCATGCTTACACTCACACATAAGCATGCTTACACTCACACATAAGCATGCCTACACTCACGCAAAAGCATGCCTACACTCACACATAAGCATGCCTACACTCACACATAAACATGCCTAAATTTACACATAAGCATGCCTACACTCACACATAAACATGCCTACAATCACATATAAGCATGCCTACACTCACACATAAGCATGTCTACACTCACACATAAGCATGCCTACACTCACACATAAGAATGCCTACACTCACACATAAGCATGCCTACACTCACACATAAACATGCCTACACTCACACATAAGCATGACTACACTCACACATAAGCATGCCTACACTCACACATAAGCATGATTACACTCACACATAAGCATGCCTACACTCACACATAAGCATGCTTACCCTCACACATAAGCATGCCTACCCTCACACATAAGCATGTCTACACTCACACATAAGCATGCCTACCCTCACACATAAGCATGCTTACCCTCACACGTAAGCATGCCTACCCTCACACATAAGCATGACTACACTCACACATAAGCATGCTTACACTCACACATAAACATGCCTACACTCACACATAAGCATGCCTACACTCACACATAAGCATGCTTACCCTCACACATAAGCATGCCTACCCTCACACATAAGCATGTCTACACTCACACATAAGCATGCCTACCCTCACACATAAGCATGCCTACACTCACACATAAGCATGCCTACACTCACACATAAGCATGACTACACTCACACATAAGCATGCCTACACTCACACATAAGCATGCCTACACTCACACATAAGCATGACTACACTCACACATAAGCATGCCTACACTCACACATAAGCATGCTTACACTCACACATAAACATGCCTACACTCACACGTAAGCATGCCTACCCTCACACATAAGCATGCCTACACTCACACATAAGAATGCCTACACTCACACATAAGCATGCTTACCCTCACACGTAAGCATGCCTACCCTCACACATAAGCATGACTACACTCACACATAAGCATGCTTACACTCACACATAAACATGCCTACACTCACACATAAGCATGCCTACACTCACACATAAGCATGCTTACCCTCACACATAAGCATGCCTACCCTCACACATAAGCATGTCTACACTCACACATAAGCATGCCTACCCTCACACATAAGCATGCCTACCCTCACACATAAGCATGCCTACACTCACACATAAGCATGCTTACACTCACACATACACATGCCTACACTCACACATAAGCATGCCTACACTCACACATAAGCATGCCTACACTCACACATAAGCATGCTTACACTCACACATACACATGCCTACACTCACACATAAGCATGCCTACACTCACACATAAACATGCCTACACTCACACATAAGCATGCCTACACTCACACATAAGCATGCCTACTCTCACACATAAGCATGCCTACACTCACACATAAACATACCTACACTCACACATAAGCATGCCTATACTCACACATAAGCATGCCTACACTCACACATAAGCATGCCTACACTCACACATAAGCATGCTTACCCTCACACATAAACATACCTACACTCACACATAAGCATGCCTACACTCACACATAAATATACCTACATTCACACATAAGCATGCCTACACTCACACATAAGCATGCCTACACTCACACATAAACATACCTACACTCATACATAAGCATGCCTACACTCACACATAAGCATGCCTACACTCACACATAAGCATGCCTACACTCACACATAAGCATGCCTACCGTAACATAAGCATGCCTACACTCACACATAAGCATGCCTACACTCACACATAAGCATGTCTACACTCACACATAAGCATGACTACACTCACACATAAACATGACTACACTCACACAAAAGCATGCCTACACTCACACATAAGCATGCCTACACTCACACATAAGCATGTCTACACTCACACATAAGCATGACTACACTCACACATAAGCATGACTACATTCACACATAAGCATGCCTACACTCACACATAAACATGCCTACACTCACACATAAGCAAGACTACACTCACACATAAGCATGTCTACACTCACACATAAGCATGCCTACACTCACACATAAGCATGCCTACACTCACACATAAGCATGCCTACACTCACACATAAGCATGCCTACACTCACACATAAACATGCCTACCCTCACACATCAACATGCCTACACTCACACATAAGCATGCCTACCCTCACACATAAGCATGCCTACACTCACACATAAGCATGCCTACACTCACGCAAAAGCATGCCTACACTCACACATAAGCATGCCTACACTCCCGCAAAAGCATGCCTACACTCACGCAAAAGCATGCCTACACTCACACATAAGCATGCCTACACTCACACATAAGCATGCCTACACTCACACATAAGCATGCCTACACTCACACATAAGCATGCCTACCCTCACACATAAGCATGCCTACCCTCACACATAAGCATGCCTACCCTCACACATAAGCATGACTACACTCACACATAAGCATGACTACACTCACACATCAACATGCCTACACTCACACATAAGCATGCCTACACTCACACATAAGCATGCCTACCCTCACACATAAGCATGCCTACACTCACACATAAGCATGCCTACCCTCACACATAAGCATGCTTACACTCACACATAAGCATGCCTACACTCACACATAAGCATGCCTACACTCACACATAAGCATGTCTACACTCACGCAAAAGCATGCCTACCCTCACACATAAGCATGCCTACACTCACACATAAGCATGTCTACACTCACACATAAGCATGCCTACACTCACGCAAAAGCATGCCTACACTCACACATAAGCATGCCTACACTCACACATAAACATGTCTACACTCACACATAAGCATGCCTACACTCACACATAAGCATAACTACACTCACACATAAACATACCTACACTCACACATAAGCATGCCTACACTCACACATAAGCATGCCTACACTCACACATAAGCATGCCTACACTCACACATAAGCATGCTTACCCTCACACATAAACATACCTACACTCACACATAAGCATGCCTACACTCACACATAAATATACCTACATTCACACATAAGCATGCCTACACTCACACATAAACATACCTACACTCACACATAAACATACCTACACTCATACATAAGCATGCCTACACTCACAAATAAGCATGCCTACACTCACACATAAGCATGCCTACACTCACACATAAGCATGCCTACCCTAACATAAGCATGCCTACACTCACACATAAGCATGCCTACACTCACACATAAGCATGTCTACACTCACACATAAGCATGACTACACTCACACATAAACATGACTACACTCACACAAAAGCATGCCTACACTCACACATAAGCATGACTACACTCACATATAAGCATGTCTACACTCACACATAAGCATGACTACACTCACACATAAGCATGCCTACACTCACACATAAACATGCCTACACTCACACATAAGCAAGACTACACTCACACATAAGCATGCCTACCCTCACACATAAGCATGCTTACACTCACACATAAGCATGCCTACACTCACACATAAGCATGCTTACACTCACACATAAGCATGCCTACACTCACGCAAAAGCATGCCTACACTCACACATAAGCATGCCTACACTCACACATAAGCATGCCTACACTCACACATAAGCATGCCTACCCTCACACATAAGCATGCCTACCCTCACACATAAGCATGCTTACACTCACACATAAGCATGCCTACACTCACACATAAGCATGTCTACACTCACACATAAGCATGCCTACCCTCACACATAAGCATGCTTACACTCACACATAAGCATGCCTACACTCACACATAAGCATGCTTACACTCACACATAAGCATGCCTACACTCACGCAAAAGCATGCCTACACTCACACATAAGCATGCCTACACTCACACATAAGCATGCCTACACTCACACATAAGCATGCCTACCCTCACACATAAGCATGCCTACACTCACACATAAGCATGCCTACACTCACACATAAGCATGCCTACACTCACACATAAGCATGCCTACACTCACACATAAGCATGCCTACACTCACGCAAAAGCATGCCTACACTCACACATAAGCATGCCTACACTCACACATAAGCATGCCTACACTCACACATAAGCATGCCTACCCTCACACATAAGCATGCCTACCCTCACACATAAGCATACCTACACTCACACATAAACATGCCTACCCTCACACATCAACATGCCTACACTCACACATAAGCATGCCTACCCTCACACATAAGCATGCCTACACTCACACATAAGCATGCCTAGACTCACACATAAGCATGCTTACACTCACACATAAGCATGCCTACACTCACGCAAAAGCATGCCTACACTCACACATAAGCATGCCTACACTCACACATAAGCATGCCTACACTCACACATAAGCATGCCTACCCTCACACATAAGCATGCCTACCCTCACACATAAGCATGCCTACCCTCACACATAAGCATGACTACACTCACACATAAGCATGACTACACTCACACATCAACATGCCTACACTCACACATAAGCATGCCTACCCTCACACATAAGCATGCCTACACTCACACATAAGCATGCCTACCCTCACACATAAGCATGCTTACACTCACACATAAGCATGCCAACACTCACACATAAGCATGCCTACACTCACACATAAGCATGTCTACACTCACACATAAGCATGCTTACACTCACACATAAGCATGCCTACACTCACGCAAAAGCATGCCTACCCTCACACATAAGCATGCCTACACTCACACATAAGCATGTCTACACTCACACATAAGCATGCCTACACTCACGCAAAAGCATGCCTACACTCACACATAAGCATGCCTACACTGACACATAAGCATGTCTACACTCACACATAAGCATGCCTACACTCACACATAAGCATGCCTACACTCACACATAAGCATGCCTACACTCACACATAAGCATGCCTACCCTCACACATAAGCATGTCTACACTCACACATAAGCATGCCTACCCTCACACATAAGCATGCCTACACTCACGCAAAAGCATGCCTACACTCACACATAAGCATGCCTACCCTCACACATAAGCATGCTTACACTCACACATAAGCATGCCTACACTCACACATAAGCATGCCTACACTCACACATAAGCATGTCTACACTCACACATAAACATGCCTACACTCACACATAAGCATGCCTACACTCACACATAAACATGCCTACACTCACACATAAGCATGCCTACCCTCACACATAAGCATGCCTACACTCACACATAAGCATGCCTATCCTCACACATAAGAATGCCTACCCTCACACATAAGCATGTCTACACTCACACATAAGCATGCTTACACTCACACATAAGCATGCCTACACTCACGCAAAAGCATGCCTACACTCACACATAAGCATGCCTACCCTCACACATAAGCATGTCTACACTCACACATAAGCATGACTACCCTCACACATAAGCATGCCTACACTCACACATAAGCATGCCTACACTCACACATAAGCATGCCTACACTCACACATAAGCATGCCTACACTCACGCATAAGCATGCCTACACTCACGCAAAAGCATGCCTACACTCACACATAAGCATGCCTACACTCACACATAAGCATGCCTACACTCACACATAAGCATGCCTACCCTCACACATAAGCATGCTTACCCTCACACATAAGCATGCTTACACTCACACATAAGCATGCCTACACTCACACATAAGCATGTCTACACTCACACATAAGCATGCCTACACTCACACATAAACATGCCTACACTCACACATAAGCATGCCTACCCCCACACATAAGCATGCCTACCCTCACACATAAGCATGTCTACACTCACACATAAGCATGCTTACACTCACACATAAGCATGCCTACACTCACACATAAGCATGCCTACACTCACACATAAGCATGTCTACACTCACACATAAGCATGCCTACACTCACACATAAGCATGCCTACACTCACACATAAGCATGACTACACTCACACATAAGCATGCCTACCCTCACACATAAGCATGTCTACACTCACACATAAGCATGCCTACCCTCACACATAAGCATGCCTACACTCACACATAAACATGCCTACACTCACACATAAGCATGCCTACCCCCACACATAAGCATGCCTACCCTCACACATAAGCATGTCTACACTCACACATAAGCATGCTTACACTCACACATAAGCATGCCTACACTCACGCAAAAGCATGCCTACACTCACACATAAGCATGCCTACACTCACACATAAGCATGTCTACACTCACACATAAGCATGCCTACACTCACACATAAGCATGCCTACACTCACACATAAGCATGCCTACCCTCACACATAAGCATGTCTACACTCACACATAAGCATGCTTACACTCACACATAAGCATGCCTACACTCACGCAAAAGCATGCCTACACTCACACATAAGCATGCCTACACTCACACATAAGCATGTCTACACTCACACATAAGCATGCTTACACTCACACATAAGCATGACTACACTCACACATCAACATGCCTACACTCACACATAAGCATGCCTACACTCACACATAAGCATGCCTACCCTCACACATAAGCATGCCTACACTCACATATAAGCATGCCTACCCTCACACATAAGCATGCCTACCCTCACACATAAGCATGTCTACACTCACACATAAGCATGCTTACACTCACACATAAGCATGCCTACACTCACGCAAAAGCATGCCTACACTCACACATAAGCATGCCTACACTCACACATAAGCATGCCTACACTCACACATAAGCATGCCTACACTCACACATAAGCATGCCTACACTCACACATAAGCATGCCTACCCTCAAACATAAGCATGTCTACACTCACACATAAGCATGCCTACCCTCACACATAAGCATGCCTACACTCACACATAAACATGCCTACACTCACACATAAGCATGCCTACACTCACACATAAGCATGCCTACACACACACATAAGCATGCCTACACTCACACATAAGCATGCCTACACTCACACATAAACATACCTACACTCACACATAAGCATGCCTACACTCACACATAAGCATGCCTACACTCACACATAAGCATGCTTACCCTCACACATAAACATACCTACACTCACACATAAGCATGCCTACACTCACACATAAACATACCTACACTCACACATAAGCATGCCTACACTCACACATAAGCATGCCTACACTCACACATAAGCATGCCTACACTCACACATAAGCATGCCTACCCTAACATAAGCATGCCTACACTCACACATAAGCATGCCTACACTCACACATAAGCATGTCTACACTCACACATAAGCATGACTACACTCACACAAAAGCATGCCTACACTCACACATAAGCATGTCTACACTCACACATAAGCATGACTACATTCACACATAAGCATGCCTACACTCACACATAAACATACCTACACTCACACATAAGCATGACTACACTCACACATAAGCATGCCTACCCTCACACATAAGCATGTCTACACTCACACATAAGCATGCTTACACTCACACATAAGCATGCCTACACTCACGCAAAAGCATGCCTACACTCACACATAAGCATGCCTACACTCACACATAAGCATGTCTACACTCACACATAAGCATGCTTACACTCACACATAAGCATGCCTACACTCACGCAAAAGCATGCCTACACTCACACATAAGCATGCCTACACTCACACATAAGCATGCCTACACTCACACATAAGCATGCCTACACTCACACATAAGCATGCCTACCCTCACACATAAGCATGCCTACCCTCACACATAAGCATGACTACACTCACACATAAGCATGACTACACTCACACATCAACATGCCTACACTCACACATAAGCATGCCTACACTCACACATAAGCATGCCTACCCTCACACATAAGCATGCCTACACTCACACATAAGCATGCCTACACTCACACATAAGCATGTCTACACTCACACATAAGCATGCCTACACTCACACATAAGCATGCCTACACTCACACATAAGCATGCCTACACTCACACATAAGCATGCCTACACTCACACATAAGCATGCCTACACTCACACATAAGCATGCCTACACTCACACATAAGCATGCCTACCCTAACATAAGCATGCCTACCCTCACACATAAGCATGCCTACCCTCACACATAAGCATGTCTACACTCACACATAAGCATGCCTACACTCACACATAAGCATGCCTACACTCACACATAAGCATGCCTACACTCACGCAAAAGCTTGCCTACACTCACACATAAGCATGCCTACACTCACACATAAGCATGCCTACACTCACACATAAGCATGCCTACACTCACACATAAGCATGCCTACACTCACACATAAGCATGTCTACACTCACACATAAGCATGCCTACCCTCACACATAAGCATGCCTACACTCACACATAAACATGCCTACACGCACACATAAGCATGCCTACACTCACACATAAGCATGCCTACACTCACACATAAGCATGCTTACACTCACACATAAACATGCCTACACTCACACATAAGCATGCTTACACTCACACATACACATGCCTACACTCACACATAAGCATGCTTACACTCACACATAAGCATGCCTACACGCACACATAAGCATGCCTACACTCACGCATAAGCATGCCTACACTCACACATAAGCATGCCTACACTCACACATAAGCATGCCTACACTCACACATAAGCATGCCTACACTCACACATAAGCATGCCTACACTCACACATAAGCATGCTTACACTCACACATAAGCATGTCTACACTCACACATAAGCATGCCTACACTCACACATAAGCATGTCTACACTCACACATAAGCATGCCTACCCTAACATAAGCATGCCTACACTCACACATAAGCATGCCTACACTCACACATAAACATACCTACACTCACACATAAGCATGCCTACACTCACACATAAACATGCCTACACTCACACATCAACATGCCTACACTCACACATAAGCATGCCTACACTCACACATAAACATACCTACACTCACACATAAGCATGCCTACACTCACACATAAGCATGCCTACCCTAACATAAGCATGCCTACACTCACACATAAGCATGCCTACACTCACACATAAGCATGTCTACACTCACACATAAGCATGACTACACTCACACATAAACATGACTACACTCACACAAAAGCATGCCTACACTCACACATAAGCATGACTACACTCACACATAAGCATGTCTACACTCACACATAAGCATGACTACACTCACACATAAGCATGACTACATTCACACATAAACATACCTACACTCACACATAAGCATGACTACACTCACACATAAGCATGTCTACACTCACACATAAGCATGCCTACACTCACACATAAGCATGCCTACACTCACACATAAACATGCCTACACTCACACATCAACATGCCTACACTCACACATAAGCATGCCTACCCTCACACATAAGCATGTCTACACTCACACATAAGCATGCTTACACTCACACATAAGCATGCCTACACTCACGCAAAAGCATGCCTACACTCACACATAAGCATGCCTACACTCACACATAAGCATGCCTACACTCACACATAAGCATGCCTACCCTCACACATAAGCATGCCTACCCTCACACATAAGCATGCCTACCCTCACACATAAGCATGACTACACTCACACATAAGCATGCCTACACTCACACATAAGCATGCCTACACTCACACATAAGCATGCCTACCCTCACACATAAGCATGCTTACACTCACACATAAGCATGCCTACACTCACACATAAGCATGCCTACACTCACACATAAGCATGCCTAGACTCACACATAAGCATGTCTACACTCACACATAAGCATGCCTACACTCACACATAAGCATGCCTACACTCACACATAAGCATGCCTACACTCACACATAAGCATGCCTACACTCACACATAAGCATGTCTACACTCACACATAAGCATGCCTACACTCACACATAAGAATGCCTACCCTCACACATAAGCATGCCTACACTCACACATAAGCATGCCTACACTCACACATAAGCATGCCTAGACTCACACATAAGCATGTCTACACTCACACATAAGCATGCCTATACTCACACATAAGCATGCCTACACTCACACATAAGCATGCCTACACTCACACATAAGCATGCCTACCCTCACACATAAGCATGCCTACACTCACACATAAGCATGCCTACACTCACACATAAGCATGCCTACCCTCACACATAAGCATGCCTACCCTCACACATAAGCATGCCTACCCTCACACATAAGCATGACTACACTCACACATAAGCATGACTACACTCACTCATAAGCATGCCTACACTCACACATAAGCATGCCTACCCTCACACATAAGCATGCCTACACTCACACATAAGCATGCCTACCCTCACACATAAGCATGCCTACACTCACACATAAGCATACCTACACTCACACATAAGCATGCCTACACTCACACATAAGCATGCCTACACTCACACATAAGCATGCCTACACTCACACATAAGCATGCTTACCCTCACACATAAACATACCTACACTCACACATAAGCATGCCTACACTCACACATAAACATACCTACACTCACACATAAGCATGCCTACACTCACACATAAGCATGCCTACCCTCACACATAAGCATGCCTACCCTCACACATAAGCATGCCTACACTCACACATAAGCATGCCTACCCTCACACATAAGCATGCTTACACTCACACATAAGCATGCCTACACTCACACATAAGCATGCCTACACTCACACATAAGCATGCTTACACTCACACATAAACATGCCTACACTCACACATAAGCATGCTTACACTCACACATACACATGCCTACACTCACACATAAGCATGCTTACACTCACACATAAGCATGCCTACACGCACACATAAGCATGCCTACACTCACACATAAGCATACCTACACTCACACATAAGCATGCCTACACTCACACATAAGCATGCCTACACTCACACATAAGCATGCTTACCCTCACACATAAACATACCTACACTCACACATAAGCATGCCTACACTCACACATAAACATACCTACACTCACACATAAGCATGCCTACACTCACACATAAGCATGCCTACACTCACACATAAGCATGCCTACCCTAACATAAGCATGTCTACACTCACACATAAGCATGTCTACACTCACACATAAGCATGACTACACTCACACATAAACATGACTACACTCACACAAAAGCATGCCTACACTCACACATAAGCATGACTACACTCACACATAAGCATGTCTACACTCACACATAAGCATGACTACACTCACACATAAGCATGACTACATTCACACATAAGCATGCCTACACTCACACATAAACATACCTACACTCACACATAAGCATGACTACACTCACACATAAGCATGTCTACACTCACACATAAGCATGCCTACACTCACACATAAGCATGCCTACACTCACAGATAAACATGCCTACCCTCACACATCAACATGCCTACACTCACACATAAGCATGCCTACCCTCACACATAAGCATGTCTACACTCACACATAAGCATGCTTACACTCACACATAAGCATGCCTACACTCACGCAAAAGCATGCCTACACTCACACATAAGCATGCCTACACTCACACATAAGCATGCCTACCCTCACACATAAGCATGCCTACACTCACACATAAGCATGCCTACCCTCACACATAAGCATGACTACACTCACACATAAGCATGACTACACTCACACATAAGCATGCCTACACTCACACATAAGCATGCCTACCCTCACACATAAGCATGCCTACACTCACACATAAGCATGCCTACCCTCACACATAAGCATGCTTACACTCACACATAAGCATGCCTACACTCACACATAAGCATGCCTACACTCACACATAAGCATGCCTACACTCACACATAAGCATGCCTACACTCACACATAAGCATGCCTACACTCACACATAAGCATGTCTACACTCACACATAAGCATGCCTACACTCAAACATAAGCATGCCTACACTCACACATAAGCATGCCTACACTCACACATAAGCATGCCTACACTCACACATAAGCATGCCTACACTCACACATAAGCATGTCTACACTCACACATAAGCATGCCTACACTAACACATAAGAATGCCTACCCTCACACATAAGCATGCCTACACTCACACATAAGCATGCCTACACTCACACATAAGCATGCCTAGACTCACACATAAGCATGTCTACACTCACACATAAGCATGCCTATACTCACACATAAGCATGTCTACACTCACACATAAGCATGCCTACACTCACACATAAGCATGCCTACACTCACACATAAGCATGCCTACACTCACACATAAGCATGCCTACACTCACACATAAGCATGTCTACACTCACACATAAGCATGCCTACACTCACACATAAGAATGCCTACCCTCACACATAAGCATGCCTACACTCACACATAAGCATGCCTACACTCACACATAAGCATGCCTAGACTCACACATAAGCATGTCTACACTCACACATAAGCATGCCTATACTCACACATAAGCATGCCTACACTCACACATAAGCATGCCTACACTCACACATAAGCATGCCTACACTCACACATAAGCATGCCTACCCTCACACATAAGCATGCCTACCCTCACACATAAGCATGCCTACACTCACACATAAGCATGCCTACACTCACACATAAGCATGCCTACCCTCACACATAAGCATGCCTACCCTCACACATAAGCATGCCTACCCTCACACATAAGCATGCCTACACTCACACATAAGCATGACTACACTCACACATAAGCATGCCTACACTCACACATAAGCATGCCTACCCTCACACATAAGCATGCCTACACTCACACATAAGCATGCCTACCCTCACACATAAGCATGCTTACACTCACACATAAGCATGCCTACACTCACACATAAGCATGCCTACACTCACACATAAGCATGCCTAGACTCACACATAAGCATGTCTACACTCACACATAAGCATGCCTACACTCACACATAAGCATGCCTACACTCACACATAAGCATGCCTACACTCACACATAAGCATGCCTACACTCACACATAAGCATGTCTACACTCACACATAAGCATGCCTACACTCACACATAAGAATGCCTACCCTCACACATAAGCATGCCTACACTCACACATAAGCATGCCTACACTCACACATAAGCATGCCTAGACTCACACATAAGCATGTCTACACTCACACATAAGCATGCCTATACTCACACATAAGCATGCCTACACTCACACATAAGCATGCCTACACTCACACATAAGCATGACTACACTCACACATAAACATGCCTACACTCACACATAATCATGCCTACACTCACACATAAGCATGTCTACACTCACACATAAGCATGCCTACCCTCACACATAAGCATGCCTACACTCACACATAAGCATGCCTACCCTCACACATAAGCATGCCTACCCTCACACATAAGCATGCCTACCCTCACACATAAGCATGTCTACACTCACACATAAGCATGCCTACCCTCACACATAAGCATGCCTAGACTCACACATAAACATGCCTAGACTCACACATAAACATGCCTAGACTCACACATAAACATGCCTACACTCACACATAAGCATGCCTACACTCACACATAAACATGCCTACACTCACACATAAACATGCCTACACTCACACATAAGCATGCCTACACTCACACATAAACATGCCTACACTCACACATAAGCATGCCTACACTCACACATAAACATGCCTACACTCACACATAAACATGCCTACACTCACACATAAACACACATAAACATGCCTACACTCACACATAAACATGCCTACACTCACACATAAACATGCCTACACTCACACATAAACATGCCTACACTCACACATAAGCATGCCTAGACTCACACATAAGCATGCCTACACTCACACATAAGCATGCCTAGACTCACACATAAGCATGCCTAGACTCACACATAAACATGCCTACACTCACACATAAGCATGACTACACTCACACATAAACATTGCCTACACTCACACATAAACATGCCTACACTCACACATAAACATTGCCTACACTCACACATAAACATACCTACACTCACACATAAGCATGCCTAGACTCACACATAAACATGCCTACACTCACACATAAGCATGACTACACTCACACATACACATTGTCTACACTCACACATAAACATGCCTACACTCACACATAAACATTGCCTACACTCACACATAAACATGCCTACACTCACACATAAGCATGCCTAGACTCACACATAAGCATGCCTACACTCACACATAAGCATGCTTACACTCACACATAAGCATGCCTACCCTCACACATAAGCATGCCTACACTCACACATAAGCATGCCTAGACTCACACATAAGAGTAAGGCTACGGCTGAAACGCGTAAGCTTGTCTTCTAAGCATGCCTAGACTCACACATAAACATGCCTACACTCACACATAAGCATGACTACACTCACACATACACATTGTCTACACTCACACATAAACATGCCTACACTCACACATAAGCATGCCTACACTCACACATAAGCATGCCTACACTCACACATAAGCATGTCTACACTCACACATAAGCATGCCTACACTAACACATAAGAATGCCTACCCTCACACATAAGCATGCCTACACTCACACATAAGCATGCCTACACTCACACATAAGCATGCCTAGACTCACACATAAGCATGTCTACACTCACACATAAGCATGCCTATACTCACACATAAGCATGTCTACACTCACACATAAGCATGCCTACACTCACACATAAGCATGCCTACACTCACACATAAGCATGCCTACACTCACACATAAGCATGCCTACACTCACACATAAGCATGTCTACACTCACACATAAGCATGCCTACACTCACACATAAGAATGCCTACCCTCACACATAAGCATGCCTACACTCACACATAAGCATGCCTACACTCACAAATAAGCATGCCTAGACTCACACATAAGCATGTCTACACTCACACATAAGCATGCCTATACTCACACATAAGCATGCCTACACTCACACATAAGCATGCCTACACCCACACATAAGCATGCCTACACTCACACATAAGCATGCCTACACTCACACATAAGCATGCCTACCCTCACACATAAGCATGCCTACCCTCACACATAAGCATGCCTACACTCACACATAAGCATGCCTACCCTCACACATAAGCATGCCTACCCTCACACATAAGCATGCCTACCCTCACACATAAGCATGCCTACACTCACACATAAGCATGACTACACTCACACATAAGCATGCCTACACTCACACATAAGCATGCCTACCCTCACACATAAGCATGCCTACACTCACACATAAGCATGCCTACCCTCACACATAAGCATGCTTACACTCACACATAAGCATGCCTACACTCACACATAAGCATGCCTACACTCACACATAAGCATGCCTAGACTCACACATAAGCATGTCTACACTCACACATAAGCATGCCTACACTCACACATAAGCATGCCTACACTCACACATAAGCATGCCTACACTCACACATAAGCATGCCTACACTCACACATAAGCATGTCTACACTCACACATAAGCATGCCTACACTCACACATAAGAATGCCTACCCTCACACATAAGCATGCCTACACTCACACATAAGCATGCCTACACTCACACATAAGCATGCCTAGACTCACACATAAGCATGTCTACACTCACACATAAGCATGCCTAGACTCACACATAAGCATGCCTACACTCACACATAAGCATGCCTACACTCACACATAAGCATGCCTACACTCACACATAAGCATGACTACACTCACACATAAACATGCCTACACTCACACATAATCATGCCTACACTCACACATAAGCATGTCTACACTCACACATAAGCATGCCTACCCTCACACATAAGCATGCCTACACTCACACATAAGCATGCCTACCCTCACACATAAGCATGCCTACCCTCACACTTAAGCATGCCTACCCTCACACATAAGCATGTCTACACTCACACATAAGCATGCCTACCCTCACACATAAGCATGCCTAGACTCACACATAAACATGCCTAGACTCACACATAAACATGCCTAGACTCACACATAAACATGCCTACACTCACACATAAGCATGCCTACACTCACACATAAACATGCCTACACTCACACATAAACATGCCTACACTCACACATAAGCATGCCTACACTCACACATAAACATGCCTACACTCACACATAAGCATGCCTACACTCACACATAAACATGCCTACACTCACACATAAACATGCCTACACTCACACATAAACATGCCTACACTCACACATAAACATGCCTACACTCACACATAAACATGCCTACACTCACACATAAACATGCCTACACTCACACATAAGCATGCCTAGACTCACACATAAGCATGCCTACACTCACACATAAGCATGCCTAGACTCACACATAAGCATGCCTAGACTCACACATAAACATGCCTACACTCACACATAAGCATGACTACACTCACACATAAACATTGCCTACACTCACACATAAACATGCCTACACTCACACATAAACATTGCCTACACTCACACATAAACATACCTACACTCACACATAAGCATGCCTAGACTCACACATAAGCATGCCTACACTCACACATAAGCATGCTTACACTCACACATAAGCATGCCTACCCTCACACATAAGCATGCCTACACTCACACATAAGCATGCCTAGACTCACACATAAGAGTAAGGCTACGGCTGAAACGCGTAAGCTTGTCTTCTTAGGTGGCGTCTGCACCATACTATCTTCCATGTTGTTGTCTTTCCATGTTTAATTTTTAACTATGGACAATAAAGTATTCACGTTTTAATTACAGCTTTTTTGATGTTGCTGCTTTTTTGGCCCCGGATTTCTACACCTTTGATTATTTGTTCATTTGCCGGTTCCCCATTTTGGAATCCGAAGATTGGCCGGAGCTACTTACACAGAGGGATTCAAACAACCAAAAGGAGGTGGTGGAGGTTAAGCGTCAGTTAGGACGTAATACGGAACAGGGCGCTGGAATTAAGTGAATCAGGACTGAGAGATTGTGAGACCGCGAGCGAACAGGTTGTGCATACCCCGTAGATTAGCGAGAACGAGGGGCAACCCAGGACCGCCGTGTAAGTCTGCTCCAGACAGAGGGTATCGGCATAGCAAACAAACACCGCCCGGCTACTGAGTATCACAAGTAAGTCTTGTATATTGAATAAGGCATTATCATCTGTGGTATTGTTTGATTGAGGAAGGATTATTATGACAAATGTAAGATTTACCCTCATCCATACTGTGGTTACGATATAACTATAGACTGCTTGTTGATCCTATGATGATTATACTACATCTAGCAAGATTTTGATACATATCGTTCCTAGCTGTTCTTTGGGACTTTTACTTTTATCTGTGTAGGTAATTTGAAACGGACTGTCAGAGGTCTAACAAAGGAAACAGTACCGGATAACGAACAGAAACATAAAAGAGTATATATATTTTCCCACAGATTTTTCTACGCTCCTCCACCACCAGTTTGTAAATTGTCCAGTGTGCAAGTACCCATTTTGTTATGATCAAAACAGATAGGGTACTGTAGGTTATAATCACTACCAGGCATCTTTTTCTTGTTCTTTTCATACACTCACACATAAGCATGCTTACACTCACACACACACATGCCTACCCACACACATAAGCATGCCTACACTCACACATAAACATGCCTACACTCACACATAAGCATGCTTACACTCAGGGCCGCCATCAGGGGGTGACAGGGGTGACTCCTGTCAGGGGCCCAATGGGCCAGGGGGGGGGGGGGGCCATGAGGCAAGAACAAAAAAAAAATTTTTTTTAAATGTTGGCAGCCACCAGTGGGTACTACAGCAGAGTGCTAATTGAGCATGGGAAATGTTATTACAAGGAGTAAAGTATTAGCATTTGAGAGGATTTCTGAGTGTGCACTACACCACTATGCACAGTGTCAGACAGACTTGGCACTTTGTTTGTACAGTGTGTGCCTGAGTCAAACGGCAGATCACTTTCACTTGCAGAGGAGGTAGGACTTACTTAGCAAATGTTTTTTATTTCTTTGTGCAATTTCGGCTTGTAACTTTAGTGTGGTAGTAGTTGTATAGTGGGACCAGGGGTCCATAAAAACATTTTTTTTTAGCAGCAGTGTATTTATGATTATTTGACAATGCTGTAGAAATTCTATATTTAAAACCATTCAGAAATGTTTCCTCCTCAATACACAAATGGTAGGTGCATTTTATATATATATATATATATATATATATATATATATATGTGTGTGTATATATATATATATATTACAGTTTACTACCCCTTTATGCAAGGACTTTCCAGATGCAAGGAGGCATTTTATCTAAGATTTTTACATCTGCATTAAATGTTATACTCTCAGACTAAGATTGCTCAGTGTTTGAAATGAGACAGGTTAACTTAAAACTGTTCAATTTACACTACAGCTGACTTAATTTTGAAATACATACCAACAAGCCTAAATCATGCATTTAACCAGATCTAATGGTATGAGTACCACATTTTATGGTTCCACCAAGACCATATAGAGTACAGCATTTTCAAAATCCATAAGTACAGCGGACAGATGGGAACATTTGTACACTATATTTGAAGTAGTGCTCTTGGTTGGGGAAAATGGGGAAAAAACAAACAAACATATGTCAACCTTTTAAAAGTACTTTTCTTCATCTAGCCATCTACCCAGATCATTAATGTACAATTTTGAATTCACAGAATTATTTTTGTTTGCACATTTACAAATATGATTCTTTAAAAAGTGATCTATTAATTTCTGCATTTTTTTTTTTTTATCATGCATGTCACACACTGTTGATTTAGGGGATGCAAGGTACATAAATATTTCCTCCTTTAGTGTTTCTGTGGGTGTCTGTGTTTATGTCTTTTTGCTTTGGTTTGTGTCTCTATGAGTGTGTATTTTTTTCTGTGGGTCTCTCTGTGAGGGTGGGTGTGTATGTCTGTGCATTTTCTGTGGATGTCTGTAAGGGTGTGTGCATATGACTTTGAGCTTTTTTTATGGGTGTCTCTGTGAGGGTGTGTGTATGTTTGTCTGTGTATTTTCTCTGGATGCCTCTGTGAGGGTGGGTGTGTATGTCTGTGTTTTCTGTGGATGTCTCTGTGAGGGGCTGCGTGTGTATGTATGTATGTCTGCGTTTTCTGTGGATGTCTCTGTGAGGGTGTGTGTTTTCTGTGGGTGTCCCTGTAAGGGTGTGTGTATGTCTTTGTGTGTTTTCTGTGGATGTCTCAGTGAGGGTGTGTGTATGTATGTCATTCTGTGTTTTATGTGGTTGTCTCTCTGTGTGTGTATTTCTTTGTGTGTTTTCTATGGGTGTCTCTGTGTGTGTGTGTGTATGTCTTTGTGAGGCTGTCTCTGTCGGTGTTTCCTTGGGTGTATGTGAAAGTTAGAGTTTGTGTGTGTGCCCATTGTCTGTTCTTTTTTAGGACATTTTGACCTTACTACTGATTATTCACATCTTTGTACAGACTTTGGGACCAACAAGACCTTTCCGGAAGTCACCAATCCACCATTTAACCTTTAAATTATTGTTTAGGCAGTTCAGGGCCCTTCCTTTCAGCCACTGCATGCTGTTGTCCTCATTTAGTTGGCATCTTCCTTTACAAAAAACATAATTTATGCTTACCTGATAAATTCTTTTCTTCTGTTGTGTGATCAGTCCACGGGTCATCATTACTTCTGGGATATAACTCCTCCCCAACAGGAAATGCAAGAGGATTCACCCAGCAGAGCTGCATATAGCTCCTCCCCTCTACGTCAGTCCCAGTCATTCGACCAAGAATCAACGAGAAAGGAGTAACCAAGGGTGAAGTGGTGACTGGAGTATAATTTTAAAAAATATTTACCTGCCTTAAAAACAGGGCGGGCCGTGGACTGATCACACAACAGAAGAAAAGAATTTATCAGGTAAGCATAAATTATGTTTTCTTCTGTTATGTGTGATCAGTCCACGGGTCATCATTACTTCTGGGATACCAATACCAAAGCAAAAATACACGGATGACGGGAGGGATAGGCAGGCTCATTATACAGAAGGAACCACTGCCTGAAGAACCTTTCTCCCAAAAATAGCCTCCGAAGAAGCAAAAGTATCAAATTTGTAAAATTTGGAAAAAGTATGAAGCGAAGACCAAGTTGCAGCCTTGCAAATCTGTTCAACAGAGGCCTCATTCTTAAAGGCCCAAGTGGAAGCCACAGCTCTAGTGGAGTGGGCTGTAATTCTTTCAGGAGGCTGCTGTCCAGCAGTCTCATAGGCTAACCGTATTATGCTACGAAGCCAAAACGAGAGAGAGGTAGCAGAAGCTTTTTGACCTCTCCTCTGTCCAGAATAAACGACAAACAGGGAAGAAGATTGACGAAAATCCTTAGTTGCCTGCAAGTAGAACTTGAGGGCACGAACTACATCCAGATTGTGTAGAAGACGTTCCTTCTTTGAAGAAGGATTTGGACACAAGGATGGAACAACAATCTCTTGATTGATATTCCTGTTAGTAACTACCTTAGGTAAGAACCCAGGTTTAGTACGCAGAACTACCTTGTCTGAGTGAAAAATCAGATAAGGAGAATCACAATGTAATGCTGATAACTCAGAAACTCTTCGAGCCGAGGAAATAGCCATTAAAAACAGAACTTTCCAAGATAACAATTTTATATCAATGGAATGAAGGGGTTCAAACGGAACACCCTGTAAAACGTTAAGAACTAAGTTTAAACTCCATGGTGGAGCAACAGCTTTAAACACAGGCTTGATCCTAGCTAAAGCCTGACAAAAGGCCTGGACGTCTGGATTTTCTGACAGACGCCTGTGAAACAAGATGGACAGAGCTGAAATCTGTCCCTTTAATGAACTAGCCGATAAACCCTTTTCTAAGCCTTCTTGTAGAAAGGACAAGATCCTAGAGATCCTAACCTTACTCCAGGAGTAACGTTTGGATTCACACCAGTATAGGTATTTACGCCATATTTTATGGTAAATCTTTCTGGTAACAGGCTTCCTAGCCTGTATCAGGGTATCAATAACCGACTCAGAAAAACCACGTTTTGATAAAATCAAGCGTTCAATTTCCAAGCAGTCAGCTTCAGAGAAGTTAGATTTTGATGTTTGAACGGACCCTGTATCAGAAGGTCCTGCCTTAGAGGTAGAGACCAAGGCGGACAGGATGACATGTCCACTAGATCTGCATACCAAGTCCTGCGTGGCCATGCAGGTGCTATTAGAATCACTGATGCTCTCTCCTGTTTGATTTTGGCAATCAATCGAGGAAGCAGCGGGAAGGGTGGAAAAACATAAGCCATCCCGAAGTTCCAAGGTGCTGTCAAAGCATCTATCAGAACTGCTCCCGGATCCCTGGATCTGGACCCGTAGTGAGGAAGCTTGGCGTTCTGGCGAGACGCCATGAGATCTATCTGTGGTTTGCCCCAACGTCGAAGTATTTGGGCAAAGACCTCCGGATGAAGTTCCCACTCCCCCGGATGAAAAGTCTGGCGACTCAAGAAATCCGCCTCCCAGTTCTCCACTCCCGGGATGTGGATTGCTGACAGGTGGCAAGAGTGAGACTCTGCCCATCGAATTATCTTTGATACTTCCATCATTGCTAGGGAGCTCTTTGTCCCTCCCTGATGGTTGATGTAAGCTACAGTCGTGATATTGTCCGACTGAAACCTGATGAACCCCCGAGTTGTTAATTGGGGCCAAGCCAGAAGGGCATTGAGAACTGCTCTCAATTCTAGAATGTTTATTGGAAGGAGACTCTCCTCCTGATTCCATAATCCCTGAGCCTTCAGAGAATTCCAGACAGCGCCCCAACCTAGAAGGCTGGCGTCTGTTGTTACAATTGTCCAGTCTGGCCTGCTGAATGGCATCCCCCTGGACAGGTGTGGCCGATGAAGCCACCATAGAAGAGAATTTCTGGTCTCTTGGTTCAGATTCAGAGTAGGGGACAAATCTGAGTAATCCCCATTCCACTGACTTAGCATGCATAATTGCAGCGGTCTGAGGTGTAGGCGTGCAAAAGGTACTATGTCCATTGCCGCTACCATTAAGCCGATCACCTCCATGCATTGAGCTACTGACGGGTGTTGAATGGAATGAAGGACACGGCATGCATCTTGAAGCTTTGTTAACCTGTCCTCTGTCAGGTAAATCTTCATTTCTACAGAATCTATAAGAGTCCCCAAGAATGGAACTCTTGTGAGAGGAAAAAGAGAACTCTTCTTTTCGTTCACTTTCCATCCATGCGACCTTAGAAATGCCAGGACTAACTCTGTATGAGACTTGGCAGTTTGAAAGCTTGAAGCTTGTATTAGAATGTCGTCTAGGTACGGAGCTACCGAAATCCCTCGCGGTCTTAGTACCGCCAGGAGGGCACCTAGAATCTTTGTGAAGATTCTTGGGGCCGTAGCCAATCCGAATGGAAGAGCTACAAACTGGTAGTGCCTGTCTAGGAAGGCAAACCGTAGATACCGGTGATGATCTTTGTTGATCGGTATGTGAAGGTAAGCATCTTTTAAATCCACTGTGGTCATGTACTGACCCCTTTGGATCATGGGCAAGATTGTCCGAATAGTTTCCATTTTGAACGATGGAACTCTTAGGAATTTGTTTAGAATCTTTAAATCTAAGATTGGTCTGAAAGTTCCCTCTTTTTTGGGAACCACAAACAGGTTTGAGTAGAACCCTTGTCCTTGTTCCGACCGCGGAACGGGATGGATCACTCCCATTAATAACAGATCTTGTACACAGCGTAGAAACGCTTCTTTCTTTATCTGGTTTGTTGACAATCTTGACAGATGAAATCTCCCTCTTGGGGGAGATAATTTGAAGTCTAGAAGGTATCCCTGAGATATGATCTCTAGCGCCCAGGGATCCTGAACATCTCTTGCCCAGGCCTGGGCGAAGAGAGAAAGTCTGCCCCCCACTAGATCCGGTCCCGGATCGGGGGCTCTCGGTTCATGCTGTCTTTGGGGCAGCAGCAGGTTTCCTGGCCTGTTTGCCCTTGTTCCAGGACTGGTTGGGCTTCCAGCCTTGCCTGTAACGAGCAACAGCTCCTTCCTGTTTTGGTGCAGTGGAGGTTGATGCTGCTCCTGTTTTGAAATTCCGAAAGGGACGAAAATTAGACTGTCTAGCCTTAGCTTTGGCTTTGTCTTGAGGTAGGGCGTGGCCCTTACCTCCTGTAATGTCGGCGATAATTTCTTTCAAACCGGGCCCAAATAAGGACTGCCCCTTGAAAGGTATATTAAGTAATTTAGACTTAGAAGTAACATCAGCTGACCAGGATTTTAGCCACAGTGCCCTACGTGCCTGTATGGCGAATCCTGAGTTCTTAGCCGTAAGTTTGGTTAAATGTACTACGGCCTCCGAAATGAATGAATTAGCTAGTTTAAGGACTCTAAGCCTGTCCATAATGTCGTCTAGCGTAGATGAACTAAGGTTCTCTTCCAGAGACTCAATCCAAAATGCTGCCGCAGCCGTAATCGGCGCGATACATGCAAGGGGTTGCAAAATAAAACCTTGTTGAACAAACATTTTCTTAAGGTAACCCTCTAATTTTTTATCCATTGGATCTGAAAAGGCACAGCTATCCTCCACCGGGATAGTGGTACGCTTAGCTAGAGTAGAAACTGCTCCCTCCACCTTAGGGACCGTTTGCCATAAGTCCCGAGTGGTGGCGTCTATTGGAAACATCTTTCTAAATATTGGAGGGGGTGAGAACGGCACACCGGGTCTATCCCACTCCTTAGTAACAATTTCAGTTAATCTCTTAGGTATAGGAAAAACGTCAGTACTCGCCGGTACCGCAAAGTATTTATCCAACCTACATAGTTTCTCTGGTATTGCAACGGTGTTACAATCATTGAGAGCTGCTAAGACCTCCCCTAGTAATACACGGAGGTTCTCCAATTTAAATTTAAAATTTGAAATATCTGAATCCAATCTGTTTGGATCAGAACCGTCACCCACAGAATGAAGCTCTCCGTCTTCATGCTCTGCAAGCTGTGACGCAGTATCAGACATGGCCCTAGTATTGTCAGCGCACTCTGTTCTCACCCCAGAGTGATCACGCTTGCCTCTTAGTTCTGGTAATTTAGACAAAACTTCAGTCATAACAGTAGCCATATCTTGTAATGTTATCTGTAATGGCCGCCCAGATGTACTAGGCGCCATAATATCACGCACCTCCCGGGCGGGAGATGCAGGTACTGCCGCGTGAGGCGAGTTAGTCGGCATAACTCTCCCCTCGCAGATTGGTGAAATTTGTTCACATTGTACAGATTGACTTTTATTTAAAGTAGCATCAATACAGTTAGTACATAAATTTCTATTGGGCTCCACCTTGGCATTGGAACAAATGACACAGATATTTTCCTCTGAGTCAGACATGTTAAACACACTAGCAATAACTTGCAACCTTGTTATAATCTTTTTTAGCAAAAACGTACTGTGCCTCAAAGAGGTACTTAAACGATTAAATGACAGTTGAGATAATGAACTGAGAAACAGTTATAGCATCAACTTTAAAACAACACAACTTTTAGCAAAGGTTTTGTTCCCAATAGTAAGATAACATAACTAAATTTGACATAAAAATTATTGAGTAACGTCTTTATCCCCAGTCAATATAAAAAATTCTCACAGCTCTGCTGAGAGAATGTACCTCCCTTCAAGAAGTTTGAAGACCCCTGAGATCTGTCAGAGATGAACCGGATCATGCAGGAAAAGTAATAATAGCTGACTGGAAATTGTTGATGCGTAGCAAAGAGCGCCAAAAACGGCCCCTCCCTCTCACACACAGCAGTGAAGAGAAACGAAACTGTCACAATTTAAAACAAACTACTGCCAAGTGGAAAATAAAGCCCAAACATTTATTTACTCAGTACCTCAGCAATGTAAACGATTCTACATTCCAGCAAAAACGTTTAACATGATATAATACTTATTAAAAATATTAGTGACCTTTAACAGAGTAGTTCCGGTGAAGTACCATTCCCAGAATACTGAAGTGTATACATACATGTCATTATAACGGTATAGCAGGATTTTCTCATCAATTCCATTCAGAAAATAAAAACTGCTACATACCTCAATGCAGATTCATCTGCCCCTGTCCCCTGATCTGAAGCTTTTACCTCCCTCAGATGGCCGAGAACAGCAATATGATCTTAACTACTCCGGTTAAAATCATAGTAAAACTCTGGTAGATTCTTCCTCAAAGTCTGCCAGAGAAGTAATAACACGCTCCGGTGCTATTATAAAATAACAAACTTTTGATTGAAGTCATAAAAACTAAGTATAATCACCATAGTCCTCTCACACATCCTATCTAGTCGTTGGGTGCAAGAGAATGACTGGGACTGACGTAGAGGGGAGGAGCTATATGCAGCTCTGCTGGGTGAATCCTCTTGCATTTCCTGTTGGGGAGGAGTTATATCCCAGAAGTAATGATGACCCGTGGACTGATCACACATAACAGAAGAAAGATAATCAGAACTCCATATTTTGTTTTCTAAATCTCCTTTTTTTTTTTTTTTAAACTGTAGTTTACCTCATTACTTGTCAGGTCAATGTAAACAAGTGCTGAGTGTCTGTTTGGGTGTCTGTGTCTGAGTGTGTTTCTTTGCGTGTCTGCTAGAGTGTCTATATGTGATTCCTTATGTGTGAGTGTGTGTTTGTATGTTACTACCTTTACAACATTTCCAAGTTTAAATAGACACTTAAGAATAAGGTGCATATACGTTTTAGTCACTTGGTCAAAAATTGCACATGTCAATGTAGGGGGTGGGGCCTGATCAATGGTTAAGTCAGGGGCCCCAAAATTTCTAGTGGTGGCTCTGCTTACACTCACACATAAACATGCCTACACTCACACATAAACATACCTACACTCACACATAAACATGCCTACACTCACACATAAACATGCCTACACTCACACATAAACATGCCTACACTCACACATAAACATGCCTACACTCACACATAAACATGCCTACACTCACACATAAACATACCTACATTCACACATTAACATACAGACCTGCATGCACACACATGCGCATACACACACACAAACATATATTGTTCTAGGAGGAATGAGAGAGGGAGGGGTCAGCACCTGCATTATGCAATGTAAGTCCTTACTTGTTACTTTCTTCAAGTTGTTCCGTTTTAAGTTCCATTTCATTCAGCTCCATTTTCAGTTTTCCAAAAAGTTCCAGCTTTTCATCAAGGGCAGATCTGGATTTGTTAAGCCTATTAAACAAATGGCATATTATCTAATCAGTGCATTGCCTGCATGTTATGCATAATGTTCGGTGGTATTTAAAAATGTAATCATCCAGATAATTCCAGCTCCCATCTTTGACAAGATAACCTCTAATTGAATTATATAAAGGAAAAAACAAAGATGCAAAACATAAAAAAAATAATCAGAATTACATAGCAGTTAAGTCAACCTATCTCAATAATAATACATATTTATTTAATTGTATATTTACTTGTAATGCACCAAGAGATTCTGCAGTGCTATATACAGTGGGTACAATAAAGATTGTAAAATCATTTAGCTATGTGGGGGCTTAGAAACCCCACCTTCCTATGGGGAAAGATTTACACTAAACACCAAGTGCCACAGAGAGAAAAAGAGTCTCTCTACTTCTTGCGTATCATAATAAGCTTTAATGTCTTTAACCTCTTAAGGACATATGACGGAATTTTTCAGTCATAAAACAATTGTGCAAACTGAAAGCTGTGTCCTTAAAGGGTTAAACATAACCAGAAACCTGGAAAAAAAAGTATAAAATTATTTTCTAAGGTCCAATATTAAATGTACGGTCTACTCCAGAATTGTTATTGTTTTAAAAGAAAGATAATCCCTTTATTACCCATTCCCCAGTTTTGCATAACCAACACAGTTATATTAATATACTTTTTACCTCTGTGATTATCTTGTAGCTAAGCCTCTGCAGACTGCCCCCCTTAATTTAGATCTTTTGACAGACTTGCATTTTAGCCAATCAGTGCTCACGCATAAATAACTCTACGGGAGTGAACACAATGTTATCTATATGACACACAAGAACTAGCGCTGTCTAACTGTGAAAAACTGTCAAAATGCACTAGAGATAAGAGGTAGCTCAACGGCTTAGAAAACATAATTTATGCTTACCTGATAAATTTATTTCTCTTGTGGTGTATCCAGTCCACGGATCATCCATTACTTGTGGGATATTCTCCTTCCCAACAGGAAGTTGCAAGAGGATCACCCACAGCAGAGCTGCTATATAGCTCCTCCCCTAACTGCCATATCCAGTCATTCGATCGAAAACAAGCAGAGAAAGGAGAAACCATAGGGTGCAGTGGTGACTGTAGTTTAAAATTAAAAAATACCTGCCTTAAAATGACAGGGCGGGCAGTGGACTGGATACACCACAAGAGAAATAAATTTATCAGGTAAGCATAAATTATGTTTTCTCTTGTAAGGTGTATCCAGTCCACGGTTCATCCATTACTTGTGGGATACCAATACCAAAGCTAAAGTACACGGATGAAGGGAGGGACAAGGCAGGTACTTAAACGGAAGGTACCACTGCCTGTAAAACCTTTCTCCCAAAAATAGCCTCAGAAGAAGCAAAAGTATCAAATTTATAGAATTTTGAAAAGGTATGAAGCGAAGACCAAGTCACCGCCTTGCAAATCTGTTCAACAGAAGCCTAATTTTTAAAGGCCCATGTGGAAGCCACAGCTCTAGTAGAATGAGCTGTAATCCTTTCAGGAGGCTGCTGGCCAGCAGTCTCATAAGCTAAGCGGATTATGCTTCTTAGCCAAAACGAAAGAGAGGTTGCCGAAGCCTTTTGGCCTCTCCTCTGTCCAGAGTAGACAACAAACAAAGCAGATGTTTGACGAAAATCTTTAGTAGCTTGTAAATAATACTTTAAAGCACGATCCACGTCAAGATTGTGTAATAGACGTTCCTTCTTTGAAGAAGGATTAGGACACAATGATGGAACAACAATCTCCTGATTGATATTCTTATTAGATACCACCTTGGGTAAAAACCCCGGTTTGGTACGCAGAACTACCTTATCTGCATGGAAGATCAGATAAGGAGAATCACATTGTAAGGCAGATAACTCGGAAACTCTACGAGCCGAGGAAATAGCTACCAAAAAAAGAACTTTCCAAGATAAAAGTTTGATATCTATGGAATGAAGAGGTTCAAACGGAACCCCTTGAAGAACTTTAAGAACCAAATTTAAGCTCCAAGGCGGAGCAACAGGTTTAAACACAGGCTTGATTCTAACTAAAGCCTGACAAAATGCCTGAACGTCTGGAACATCCACCAGACGCTTGTGCAAAAGAATAGACAGAGCAGAAATCTGTCCCTTTAAGGAACTAGCTGGCAATCCTTTCTCCAATTCTTCTTGTGAATCCTGACCTTACTCCATGAGTAGCCCTTGGATTCACACCAATAAAGATATTTACGCCATATCTTATGATAGATTTTCCTGGTGACAGGCTTTCGTGCCTGAATTAAGGTATCAATGACAAGCGTTCAATCTCCAGGCAGTCAGCCTCAGAGAAATTAGATTTGGATGGTTGAAAGGACCTTGAAGTAGAAGGTCCTGTCTCAGCGGCAGAGTCCATGGTGGAAAGGATGACATGTCCACCAGATCTGAATACCAAGTCCTGCGTGGCCACGCAGGCGCTATCAAGATCACAGATGCTCTCTCCTGCTTGATTTTGGCAATCAGACGAGGGAGCAGAGGAAACGGTGGAAACACATAAGCCAGGTTGAAGGACCAAGGCGCTGCTAGAGCATCTATCAGCATTGCCTTGGGGTCCCTGGACCTGGATCCGTAACAAGGAAGTTTGGCGTTCTGGCGAGACGCCATGAGATCCAGTTCTGGTTTGCCCCAACGATGAATCAATTGTGCAAACACCTCCGGATGGAGTTCTCACTCCCCCAGATTTAAAGTCTGTCGACTTAGAAAATCCGCCTCCCAGTTCTCTACACCTGGGATATGGATAGCTGATAGGTGGCAAGAGTGAAACTCTGCCCAGCGAATTATCTTTGAGACTTCTAACATCGCTAGGGAACTCCTTGTTCCCCCTTGATGGTTGATGTAAGCCACAGTCGTGATGTTGTCCGACTGAAATCTGATGAACCTCATGTTCGCTAGCTGAGGCCAAGCCTGAAGAGCATTGAATATCGCTCTCAGTTCCAGAATGTTTATTGGAAGGAGTGTCTCCTCCTGAGTCCACGATCCCTGAGCCTTCAGAGAATTCCAGACTGTCCCCCAGCCTAGAAGGCTGGCATCTGTCGTTACAATTGTCCAATCTGGCCTGCAAAAGGTCATTCCCTTGGACAGATGGACCCGAGATAGCCACCAGAGAAGAGAATCCCTGGTCTCTTGATCCAGATTTAGTAGAGGGGACAAATCTGTGTAATCCCCATTCCACTGACTGAGCATGCATAGTTGCAGCGGTCTGAGATGTAGACGTGCAAACGGCACTATGTCCATTGCCGCTACCATTAAGCCGATTACTTCCATACACTGAGCCACCGAAGGGCGAGAAGTGGAATAAAGAACACAGCAGGAATTTAAAAGTTTTGATAACCTGGACTCTGTCAGGTAAATCCTCATTTCTACAGAATCTATTAGAGTTCCCAGAAAGGAGACTCTTGTGAGAGGGGATAGAGAACTCTTTTCCTCATTCACCTTCCACCCATGCGACCTCAGAAATGCCAGAACTATGTCCTTATGAGACTTGGCAATTTGGAAATTTGGCGCCTGTATCAGAATGTCGTCTAAATAAGGGGCCACTGCTATGCCCCGCGGTCTTAGGACCGCCAGAAGTGACCCCAGAACCTTTGTAAAGATTCTTGGGGCTGTAGCTAACCCAAAGGGAAGAGCTACAAACTGGTAATGCCTGTTCAGGAAGGCAAACCTGAGAAACCGATGATGATCTTTGTGTATCGGAATGTGAATATAAGCATCCTTTAAATCCACTGTAGTCATGTATTGACCCTCCTGGATCATAGGTAGGATGGTACGAATAGTCTCCATCTTGAATGATGGAACTCTGAGGAATTTGTTTAAAATCTTGAGATCTAAAATTGGTCTGAAGGTTCCCTCTTTTTTGGGAACTACAAACAGATTTGAGTAAAATCCCTGTCCTTGTTCCTCCTGTGGAACAGGATGGATCACTCCCATAACTAGGAGGTCTTGAACACAGTGTAAGAATGCCTCTCTCTTTATCTGGTTTGCAGATAATTGTGAAAGGTGAAATCTCCCAGGGATCCTGGACATCTCTTGCCCAAGCCTGGGCGAAGAGCGAAAGTCTGCCCCCTACTAGATCCGTTACCGGATAGGGGGCTGATACTTCATGCTGACTTAGGGGCAGCAGCAGGCTTTTTGGCCTGCTTACATTTGTTCCAGGTCTGGTTAGGTCTCCAGACCGACTTGGACTGGGCAAAAGTTCCCTCTTGTTTTGCATTAGAGGAAGTTGATGCCGTACTCGCCTTGAAGTTTCGAAAGGCACGAAAATTAGTCTGTTTGGCCCTTGATTTGGACCTTTCCTGAGGAAGGGCATGACCTTTTCCTCCAGTGATATCAGAAATGATCTCCTTCAAACCAGGCCCGAATAGGGTTTGCCCCTTGAAGGGAATGTTAAGCAGCTTAGATTTTGAAGTAACGTCAGCTGACCACGATTTAAGCCATAGCGCCCTGCGCGCTTGAATAGCAAAACCAGAATTATTAGCCGTTAGTTTAGTCAAATGAACAATGGCATCAGAAACAAAAGAATTGGCTAGCTTAAGTGCTCTAAGCTTGTCAAGTATGTCATCCAATGGGGTCTCTACCTGTAAAGCCTCTTCCAGAGACTCAAACCAGAAAGCCGCAGCAGCAGTGACTGGGGCAAAGCATGCAAGGGGCTGTAGAATAAAACCTTGTTGAATAAACATTTTTTTAAGGTAACCCTCTAACTTTTTATCCATTGGATCTGAGAAAGCACAACTGTCCTCGACAGGGATAGTAGTACGCTTAGCTAGAGTAGAAACGGCTCCCTCCACCTTAGGGACTGTCTGCCATAAGTCCCGTGTGGTGGCATCTATTGGAAACATTTTCTTAAAAATAGGAGGGGGAGAGAACGGCACACCTGGTCTATCCCATTCCTTAGTAATAATTTCTGTAAACCTTTTAGGTATTGGAAAAACATCAGTGCACACCGGCACTGCATAGTATTTGTCCAATCTGCAATTGTATCACAGTCATTCAGAGCAGCTAAAACCTCCCTGAGCAACACGCGGAGGTGTTCAAGCTTAAATTTAAATGTAGGCATATCAGAATCAGGATGAATCTTTTTCCCTGAATCAGAAACATCACCCACAGAAAGAAGCTCTCCTTCCTCAGCTTCTGTATATTGGGAGGGAGTATCAGACATAGCTCTTAAAGCGTCAGTATGCTCTGTATTTCTTCTAACTCCAGAGCTGTCTCGCTTTTCTCTAAACCCAGGTAGTCTGGATAATACCGCTGACAGGGTATTATCCATGACCGCCGCCATGTCTTGTAAAGTAAACGCTATGGGTGCACTAGATGTACTTGGCGCCATTAGAGCGGGAGTCCCTTGAGCGGGAGTCAAAGGGTCTGACACGTGGGGCGAGTTAGTCGGCATAACTTCCCCCTCGTCAGATTCCTCTGGTGATAAATTTTTTAAAGACAGAATATGATCTTTATTACTTAAAGTGAAATCAGTACATTTGGTACACATTCTAATAGGGGGTTCCACCATGGCTTCTAAACATAATGAACAAGGAGTTTCCTCTATGTCAGACATGTTTAAACAGACTAGCAATGAGACCAGCAAGCTTGGAAAACACTTTAAATCAAGTTAACAAGCAAAAAATAAAAACAGTACTGTGCCTTTAAGAGAAAAATTTTTGTCAGAATTTGAAAAACAGTGAAAAAAAGCAGTAAATCAAACAAAATTTTTACAGTGTGTATAATAAGCTAACAGAGCATTGCACCCACTTGCAAATGGATGATTAACCCCTTAGTTCAAAAAACGGATCAAAAAAATGATATAGACAACAAACTGCCACAGCCTTGCTGTGGGCCTACCTTCCCCAACAAACGATTTTGGAAAGCCTAAGAGCCCTTGAGAGAGGTCCTATAGCATTCAGGGGACTCCTGGAGGAAGCTGGATGTCTCAGTCTGTAAAAGTTACTTCGCAAAAAAGCGCTAAATTAGGCCCCTCCCACTCATAGTAACACAGTGGAAAGCCTCAGGAAACTGTTTCTAGGCAAATTTAAGCCAGCCACGTGGAAAAAAACTAGGTTTCAATAAAGTTTTATCACCAAAGTATATATAAAAACGTTTAAACATGCCAGCAAACGTTTTATATTGTAAATATATAAGAGAATTACCTCAGAAAGTAAGCATGATACCAGTCGCTATTAAATCACTGTATTCAGGCTTACCTTACATAAATCTGGTATCAGCAGCATTTTCTAGCATTCACATCTTCTAGAAAAATTTTTAACTGCACATACCTCATAGCAGGCTAACCTGCACGCCATTCCCCCGCTGAAGTTACCTCTCTCTTTAGTCATGTGTGAGAACAGCAATGGATCTTAGTTACAACCTGCTAAGATCATAGAAATCACAGGCAGATTCTTCTTCTATTTTCTGCCTGGGACAAAATAGTACAACTCCGGTACAAACTTTTGATTGAAGAAAAAAAACAGCTATGTTACACCACTTCTCTCTTACTACCTCCATCCTTGTTGAGAGTTGCAAGAGAATGACTGGGTATGGCAGTTAGGGGAGGAGCTATATAGCAGCTCTGCTGTGGGTGATCCTCTTGCAACTTCCTGTTGGGAAGGAGAATATCCCACAAGTAATGGATGATCCGTGGACTGGATACACCTTACAAGAGAAATTAGCATATGAGCCTACCAAGGTTTAGCTTTTCACCAAGCGAACAAAGCAAAATTGGAAAGTTGTTTAATTTGCATGCCCTATCTGAATCATGAAAATTTCATTATGACTAGACTGTCCCTTTAATGCATAAGGTTTTATATCTTATTTTTTCCGGAAAAATTATAATTAATAGTGCACAATTATCAAAACAATTTGGGGAACAGACGCAAAAGGCGAATCTTCTGCCATCCTGCAAATGTGTACAAGAAAGTGCAAAGTAAATGCGCATACAGAAATCTTGTTATTTTTATTTACATTTATGTGTGCGCATATTTACCCTCTAGCTTTTACACAATTGCTCCCATATCTAACATACACGTGTAAGTGTAATATCTAGTCACGGTATAGCCGATCCCCTGCGCTTTTATAACAAACCATGGGCGAGACTACATATGCGGCGCAGGCGTCAGCGTAACTGCTGAAACCGGTACCGCACGTAATTTCACCTCGCACATCTAGGTATCACATATACAGTGCCGGCACTTCATAAAGTGCCGTAAGTCGGATAAACTAGTGATGTCCAGAAATGAGCGTAAATACAAATTTCTGAAGTGGCCAATTGCCTAAGAAAATAAAAAAAAGGTAAAATCTCCCGTAAAAGTCTAACCTGCCTCCCAGAAATAAACCCGACACGTAAAACCTCTATATCCGCAATCCCCCCACATCGCAACTAATAATAAAAGTATTAACCCCTAAACCGACAACCCCCCACAACACAATATGCCAAATTAAACTATTAATCCCTAATCCGCCATTCACCCACATCGCGATTGACCTAATAAAAGTATTAACCCCTAAATCTGCCAACCCCAACATCACAAACTACCTAATAAATGTATTAACCCCTAATTTGCCATTCACCCACATCGCAAAGTCAATATTAAAACTATTAACCCCTAATCTGCCATTAACCCACATCGCAAAGTACCTATTAAAACTATTAACCCCTAATCCGCCATTAACCCACATCGCAACAAACCTTATAAATCTATTAACCTCTTATCCGCCAAACCCACACAACGCAATAATCCTAGAAAAACTAATACCCTTAAACCGTCAAACCCACACAACGCAAATAACTTATTAAATTACTAAACCCCCGAACCTAACACCCCCTAAATTAATCCCAATTACCTAAATTAAAAAATACTAAATTACAAACAATTTTTATAAAAAAAGCTAACATTACTTAAAAATAAAAATAAATAAAATTAATCTAAGATTACAAAAAATAAAAAATTCTAACATTACATTAAATAATAAACCAAATGATCAAAAATAAAAAAATTAAACCTAATCCCTATGAAAATAAAAAGCCCCCCAAATAAAAACACCCCCTAATCTAATGCTAAACTACCAATAGCCCTTAAAAGGGCCTTTTGTAGGGCATTTCCCTAAGTTAAACAGCTCTTTTACCTTAAAAAATACTAAGTCCCCCCTCTAACAGTAAAACCCCCACAATAAAAAATCCTAACACTAAAAAGTCCTAAACTACCATTGCCCCTTAAGGGGCATTTGTATGGGCATTGCCCTTAAATGGGCATTCAGCTCTTTTACTGCCCTTAAAAGGGCATTCAGCTCTTTTTCAAAGGCCAATTAAAACCCTAATCTAAAAAAAAAATAATAAAAAAATAATTTAAAAAAAGCCTTAGTCTAACCCCCAGATAGGTACTCACGGTTCCTGAAGTCCGGCGGCGAAGTCTTCTTCTAAGCAGCGATATATTCTATCTTCTTCCAGGAACAAGCCGGCGCGGAGCGTGGAACTGAAGACCGGTGACCGCGGAACTGAAGACCGGCAATGGTGGAACTGAAGAACTGCGACCGTGGAAGCCATGGCGCGTGAAGAGCCTCTTCGTATGACCACCGCCGCACACTGAGGATTGAATGGGGTACGCTGCATTCATATTGGCTGATTTGAGTCTTCAAATTCAAATCAGCCAATAGGATGAGAGGTACTGAAATCCTATTTCATAAGTGGCGGCGATGTAGGGGAGCGGCGTAATCGGGGTTAATAACTTTTATTAGTGGCGGCGATGTCTGGAGCGGCAGATTAGGGGTTAATAGTTTTATTTAGGTGGCGGCGATGTAGGGGAGCGGCGTAATCGGGGTTAATAACTTTTATTAGTGGCGGCGATGTCTGGAGCGGCAGATTAGGGGTTAATAGCTTTATTTAGGTGGCGGCGATGTCTGGGGCAGCAGATTAGGGGTGTTTAGACTTTATGTTAGGGTGTTAGGTTTAAATGTTACTTTTTTCCCCATTGACATCAATGGGGTTGCGTTACGGCAATCGCCATTCTGCACTTCAGGTATTAGTTTTTTTTTTTTAACACTCTCTCCCCATTGATGTCTATGGGGGAAAGCGTGCACGAGCATGTCAAAGCAGACCTTGGTTTTTGTGTGGTATAGAACCATACAGCATTGGCGGACATTAAAAATGTTTTCTTTGATTATTATCAAAAGATATATACTGCCAAAACAACTGACTCAAAGGACAGTGTGAGGTTCTGGAATAATATCTCATGTCCAATAGTCTCCCCTGACCAGATAGAAGCAATGAATCTTCCCATAACAACTTTGGAAGTTACAAAAGCCTTAGAGGAAGCTAAACTAGGCAAGGCCCCTGGCCCAGATCAATTACCTGCCGAATTTTATAGATTACTTAAAGATGAGATTGTACCTATCCTTACCTCGTTGTTTAATGAGTATTATGTCAACAAAAAGGCCATGTCCAAATTCTTCTCAGCGTCAATCATCACCCTTATTCTTAAAAAGAATAAAGATCCTTCAGACCCTGGCTCATATAGACCGATTTCTCTACTGAATGTAGACTATAAAATGCTCACAACTATCATTGCTAATAGACTTAAAAATGTATTACAGGAGATTATCCACCCAGATCAGTCAGGCTTTATGATGGGCAGATCTCCAACAAAAAATATTCGTAGAACATATATGATCCTTGAACATTTATGGAATAAACTCCATGAAAACAAAGTAGCATGTAAACAAGACTTTGCTCTAGTGATGATTGACGCCGAGAAGGCTTTTGATTCTATTATTTGGCAACACCTCCACAATGCCTTGTCCAACTTTGGTTTTTCTGGAAACATAACCCATTTTGTCAAAGCCATTTATAATTTTCCCATTTCCACGATTCTGGTTAACGGTAGCCAAACCGCGCCTCTTAAACTAGAAAAAGGGACTCGACAGGGCTGCCCCCTTTCCCCCCTGCTTTTTAACATCGCAATAGAACCTATGGCAATATATCTTCGCAAAGAAATCTCAGTCATAAAATTGGGCTCCCAAAGGTGTGTACTCTCCCTATATGCCGACGATCTACTACTCTACTTTAAAAACACTAAAAGAAACATCCCAAAAGCCCTCGAAATCCTAGAACAGTTCAGTCTAATATCCGGCTATAAAGTAAATACTCTTAAATCAGAGATATTATGGGTTTATAAACACAAGGAGAGCTTCCACCAACATAATTTCAGAGAAGTGGAAAGTTTTAGATATTTAGGAATCCAATTACATAGAGATCCTGCGCTATGGTATAAACTCAATTATACAGTTTTCTTTGCTAATATTACATCTAGAATACATCGTTGGTCCTTATTCCCACTCTCACTAACCGCAAAAATAATGCTTATTAAATCTATTCTTTTTCCTCAGTTACTGTATATAATGAACAATCTGCCGCTATTCATTCTGGACAAAGACATTAAGTTTTTTAATAGCACGTGTGCAGATCTTATCTGGAACAAAGGTAGACACATGCTCTCTATTAGAAAGCTCTCCCAAGCTAAGAAATTTGGAGGCCTCGCATTCCTGGATATTAAGACTTATAATATAGCCATATTGGCACGATTTGGAGTAGACTGGTTACTAGCTGCCGACTATCTAACAAATAGTAACGCGGAGGAGGAGCTCATTAAGCCATTCTCCCTTATAGCGGCCCTACATTGTCCCCATAGACGACTCTCTGAAAAAATTAAATCATTAACCAGTATCTCTAATATTGTTAAAGCATGGCAGCAACTTTGTTCACGGCTTACGATTAACTTTCATATATCCAGCTTCCTTCCTATCATAGGTAACCCAGGGTTTGAGCCAGGATTTCAATATGCAATATATGATGGCTGGGCTAGTAAAGGCCTAATATTGATAGCACAATTATTAGATGAGGGATGGGGGGTACGCACGTTTGAGAATATTGCTACACAGTATAATATCTCGAACAAATCCTTCTATGCATATCTGCAGATCCGTCATTTTATCCAGGAAAAGCTGCAGATGGGGCCCTGGCCAGGGAAATACGATAGGGTTGGAGATTATATTAACGCATATAGTCAGGGGAAGCACTCAATCTCGCTATTGTACAATATATTGCTCGCAAAACAAGGCCAGTTAATTATGGAACAATGTTCAGCATACTGGGCTAGACATCTTAATGAAATTAATGATGAAATAATTAATAAAAGCATTAAATGGGTGAATGACGCACCCCTTCCTTTCTCCTGGAAGGAATCTCATCTAAAACTTCTTAATAACGCATACATTTCACCTAAAAGACATGCCAGCTGGTCCCCAGAAACGCAAGGACAGTGCTATAAATGTAAATCTCCTCTTGCAAATTTATCTCACTGCTTTTGGTACTGTCCAAAAATAAATCAGCTCTGGCGTAAAGTAAATTATTGGTTAAATAAGAATATACAGGAGCCCATTTCATTTGATCTAAACAAAATCTTTTTTATGGTATCAGATCCAGTATCCCATAACCTAGCAAACACCATTATCTTAATAGTTAGGAATCTAATATTAAAAAACTGGAAAAACAATAAAACCCCACCTTTTAGTCTATTTCTCCAAGCGGTTAAAACACAAATTATGTTCGAGCAACTTAATGTCTCCAATGTCAGCGAAAAACAAATTCAACGATTCTTTAACAAATGGCTGACAGTAATACTGACCTACCCGCTTCCTACACAATACATACTTACCAAAGCATTTGAGAAATCTGCATATTTTGAAGGCTTAATCTTACGCAATATATTCCCTGTATCCTGGTATTAATAACCCCTTGTATATGATGTGGGGGACAGGGGGAGGGGGACGTCGGAGTAGAGAATCACATCTTCCCCCTTCCTTTTTTTTTTTTTTTTTTTTCTCTTTCTGTTTTTCTTTTGTTTTTGATGGCTGACTTGAAAATAAATATGTAAAAAAAAAAAAGTATTATATGCAAGCTAGGCTCAGGTCATTATAGAAGTATTATCATTTGGGTTATAGTAAAAGCTTGTTCAGGAGCAAGGTCTTTATAATATCTGTTTCTTTATATGTTGGAATACAGAGTTTTGTTTTTTTTGTGCGTATGCGTCATGTTTGTTATGTTATTTTAGTTCAGTTAAAAATTTCAACAGTGAAGTTCTGATTAAGGAGGACAGGATGTAATTACATAATAAATGCAAGTGCCTATTTTCCTTTTTGTATATCCTTACCAAGAGAGTATTTGCTCCATTCATTTTGTTTCTCAGTTATAGAAGGATTAGGTTGAATGGTATTGTTTTTCAGTTTACAATTATGTTAACTTGTCATGATTTGTAAAGAGCTTTTGATACCCTGCGAGGTGAACTGAAAATGTTAAATGTGTTCATTTCAAATTGTATACACTGTTGAATTATAAATAAATATATATAAAAAAAAAAAAGGTTTGTGCAATGTGGGTTAATGGCAGATTAGGGGTTAATAGGTTAATTACGTTTATTGCATTGGTGGGGGATGGCGGTTTAGGGTTAATAATTTTACTAGGTACTTTGTGATATGGGTGAATGGCGGATTAGGGGTTAATAGTTTATTAAGGTATATTGCGTTGTGGGGAAATGGCGGTTTAGGAGTTTATAGGTTAATTAGATGTTTTGCGATGTGGGGGTTGGCGGATTAGGGGTTAATATAGTTTATTAGTTATTGCGGTGGGGGGATGACAGTTGACAGGTAGATAGATATTGTGCATGCGTTAGGTGTTAGTTACTCTTTTCAGGGGGTTACGGTGCTCACATACTCAGCGCAAGTCTTGCTGCGTCTGCCTATGTGTGGCGAGGTGAAAATATAGTCAAATTTCTCTATTTTCGCACCGTAAGTCCTTGCGCTGAATATGTGATACCAATTTGCAGCACGGTTCTATGTTAGCTTATGGGAGTAAAAATTGCGGGCAACAGGTGAAATATACGCACCGCATTTTTATGCACCGCTGTATATGTGACACCAAAATCGTGTAAAAACCGTCACATATGTAATCTTGCCCCATATGTATGTTAAATCATACCCAGTTAACAAGTCCTGTCTTCTCGCATGTTCTCGGTCTTCTTGTTCTCTGGTGATTTGATAGGTTTCTGTTAATTCTTTGTTTCTTTTTGTCAGATCTTGATGCAGAATTTCTTCCCTACTTATCCTTTTAGCAACCTATCAAGAAAAAAATAACTCAAATTACTACAAATGTGTAATACAACAACATTTAAAATGATGGGGAGGTGAAAAGTGAGTTTAAAATCCTCCACTAAGCACAAAATATAGAGAAAATAACTCATTGTGGAACCCATTAACAAATCTAGACAAGCCAGAATGAAAACCAAGCCTTCTGTCTTGTCTAGATTTGTTAATGGACTACACAGTGAGTTATTTTCTCTACAAATAACATGATTTTTTACTGATAAAATGTAGGAGCTGACCTCACATAAGAACCATGTGTGCTGGGTAAGTTGTAATGAATTGATTATTGAATGCAAGGAAATGAGTATTAATGCTAATGTTGCACAGATTTAGATTCATTTGGCTCTGTATTGCTTTTCATGTACTTTTTGGCTTCTTAAGAGCTCATAAGTACATATATAAATTGGTTCATCAGAGCGATCAGCACAATTAAATAATTCAAGCAACACATTTCAGGGCTTAAAGGGCCATAATACTCATATGCTAAATCACTTAAAAGTGATGCCCTATAACTGTAAAAAGCTGAATAGAAACTATGACCTGAACATCTCTTTTTGGAAAAGGAAGATATTTTACCTCACAATTTCCTCAGCTCACCAGAGTAAGTGCTGTGTAAACAGTTATACTTCAGCTGCTGTCCACTGCAGGTAAAAAAAAAGAGAAAAAAAAGAAAAAGGAAGGAAGAAAGAAAGAAATGAACAGCAGCCAATCAGCATCATCTGTGTTGAGGTCATGAACTCTTTTACTGTGATCTCATGAGATTTCACTTAACTCTCATGAGATTTCATAGTAAACTTCCCTAAACTGAATAGGGAAATAACATGAGTGTGCATGAGGCTCGCTCCCTTGCAAGTTCCGGGACAGACATACTGATTTGCTGATTAAAGTCCTTTACAATGGGATGTGGCTACTGAGGAACGTTTGAGGTAAAATATCTTATTTTCTTGTCAGCTTTTTACAGCTATGCTGCATCACTTTCAAGTGTTTCAACATTTGGGTATTATGGCCTTTTAACAGTTTCCCCAAAACATATACATCACATCATTAACTGAAAAAGTGTATATAGCACCTCATCTCAATCATATCATTAAAGGGTCCTTATACTCCAAAAAACACCCATTCTAATATGTTAGAGCATGTAATTTTAAGACTATTTAAGACTATTTTGTGTATTGCTTGTCCCAAGCTGAAACTGCTACTGATCCAATCAGCAGTGCTAGTTACACAGCTGAGTCATGCGACCTGCACTGCTGATTGGATCAGCTACAGTTTCTGCTCAGAACCTGCTAAGCACCCCCTTTTGCTGGGGTTCAACACATAGAGGTGCAAGGATGCTAGTCTAATGAATTAGAGAATGACATTTCTTTGAGTATAATGGTCCTTTAAAGGGACATTAAACACTAAATACATTTAAAAACACATAGTGTTGAGGTTATGCACACCCACTAATTTAGCTGTATATGCTTTTTTTAGGGGGGGGTGTTTTAGTATAGGGTTTGCGGTTTTTAATGCAAAAGAGCTAAATCACTTATGTCCTTTTCAGAGCATTTTGTTAAGCTTAGGGCTTTTTAGGATAGGTTTGTTTTTGTTTTTAAAGGGGCAGTCCACTCCAAATTTTTGAGAAAAGTAAAGTCAAAATTAACCATTCATGATCAGAACCGTAACTAGAACTCACTGGGCTCCAGGGCAAAGTCTGTGGCAGGGCCCCCCTCATTTGAACAGCACCATTTCCATGTGTTGTCTCAGCCTACAACATTAGCACATTCTAGAGTGTCACTACACACTATGATTTTCAGAAGTAGCCTGGTATTTAAATATGTATTAGATATTCACAATCTTAGATAATTGTCACATCTGAGTATATAATGGGGTATTACCCCGTAAGAAAGTATATTGTTAGAGTTAATTCCTGCGATTTCCCTAGTGAGATTCTTCAAGGGGCATTCCCTGCATTTCTGTATGTGAAGGAGAGACAAGCCCAGTGCAATATAACAATGCATTATATGACAGTTCTGCTGCATTTACATTTTATGCTTTATATTTTATATCACTTTGCACTTCAGATTAAATTTTATTACATTTAAACTTTGCATTTTCTATTTTGTATTTTATTTTCTATACAGCAGTGTATTTAGGATTGTGATTTTACAAATTCTTATTATGCTTTCACAGTTTCTGTGTAACCTTAACAAATTATGATCATACTCTGTATATTTATGTGTATCTTTTATACATTGCACTTTGTATTTCATTTGTATTTCTTCTCATTAAAACAAAACTGAAAAATTGACAGCTTCAGTTTTCCAGAAAGCTTCACTACTTGTAAAATCACTGCTGGATCTAAATATAAATGTAATAAAATATAAAATAGAAAGTGCAAAACTTAAATGTAATAATACTGAAAGGACCCAATCTGAAATGTAAAGTAAAATAAAATACAAAGCATAACATGTAAGTCTAACAAAACTCTCATATCATACAGTGCTATATTGCACTGGGCTTGTCTCTCCTTCAGATAAAGCAATGAGAGAGATCTTGCAGTACTAAAAGTACCCTTTTCGTGAGTTCAGCCCCTGTGAAGTCTGCACTACAATTGCTCTACAAAAAGGAGAATCTTTGATCATCAGTCCCTCAGACACCAAAGGTTTACTGACCTCTAGCAGTGATTAGAAAAACTTCAGCCCCATAACAAGCTGCTCTAAAATCTGATTCTACTTTAACAGTGGGTCCCCTAAAAGGATGGGCCCGGGAGTGGAGACCCTGAGTCCCCTGTAGTTACGTCTTTGTTTATGATTCAGATAGAACATGCAATTTTAAAAAACTTTCCAAAAGCTGCATCAGAAGAAGCATAAATGTCAAAATGATAACTTTGCAGTCTTGTCCTCCTTTGTAGAAACATAAACCTAGGTATGCAGATAGGAGCTAAGGAGTGTGCATGTGTATGTAATTGTTGCAAAGATGCCAGATGGCTATAGGCACATGCACACTCCTGAGTTTACCTATGATAGCAAGAGAACTAAGCAAAATTGATAATAGAAGTACATTGGAATGTTGTTTAAAATTTAATACTCTATCCAGTCAATTTAAATTTAATTTTGACTTTACTGTCCCTTTAATAAATATGGCTATCTATCCTTGTCATCTGCAGACTCAAGCCTGGATTGGCTCCACCAAATGAGGCAACTGGAGAGTTGAGCTGTTGAAAAAAAAATTGTAGTAAACAAGATGTTTGTTTAAAAAAAGTTAAGAATTAGCTGATATGTTATTCTATAGCAACACAACAGAAATATCCTGTAATTACAAGGTGTCTACTCTCCCTTTAAGCAAAGTTTTGTTTGTTTTTATATAAAATGAAATGACTCGATACCTCTGAAATCTTCTGATTTAGGGAATCCATTTGTTGGTTAAAATCTGCTTTCAGATTAGCCATGCTCAGTTCCAGTTGATCCCTAAAACATGAAAATGACATCACATTTGTTTCCAAATAAATAAATAAAAAATTTAATCAAAAGCATTTAAAGAAAAGCAGAATTTATACTTACCAATAAATTTATGCCCTTCGGACTGATGAGAGCCCATAGATTCATAACATGTGGGATATATTCCAGCCAATCAGGAGGAGGTCAAGAACCCTCACAGAGCTTTAGTCCCTCCCTCCCACCTCCTCTCCCTCTCCAGTTCACATATAGCCAAGCATAGGAGAGAGACAGAAAGAAAAGGTAGGAAAGACAGAAAGCAGGGTTACAAGCGGCAAAGGAGAACTGTCACCCATATACAAAAATAGGGTGGGGAGAAGGAAATAAATTTATTCTGTTTTCCTTCTTAGCTGATGAGAGTCCATAGCTTCATAACATGTGGGATACAATACCCAAGCTGCGAGGCCATGTTAACGGTTGGTACAAAAAATAGGCAGTTCCTATTTGCCAGACACTGTGGCCTGAAGGACTTTCCTGCCAAAAGCTGCATCAGAAGAAGCATAAATGTCAAAATGATAACCTTTGGAAATAGTGTGAAGGGAAGACCAAGTTGCTGCCTTGCAACTCTGCTCCAAGGAGGCATCATCCTTGAAAGCCTAGGAAGTAGATACTGATCTTGCAGAATGAAAAGTTACTCTTTTTGGTGGTGGTTTTACCGCAACCAAGTAAGCCTTTCAAATAATCTGCTTGAGCCAGGATGGCAGGGCCACCGCCGTAGCTTTCTGACCCTTCCTAGGACCAGAGTAGTGGACATATAAACTGGAAGTTTGTCTAAAGTCTTTAGTAGCCTGAATACAGAACTTTAAAGTTCTGACAACATCTAGGGTGTGAAGTAATCTTTCCTTTGGATTAGAAGGTTTTGGACACAAAGAAGGAACAACTGTTTCCTGACTAATATTTTCTGAATATACCATATTCAGAAGAAAATCATATTTGGTCCATAGGACTGCCTTATCCTGGTGAAAAGTCAAAAATGGAGGATCACAAGATAGAGATGATAATTCAGAAACTCTTCTAGATGAAGAAATGGCTAGACGAAAAAGAACCTTTGAACCTTTTAAGGTCTAAAATAAGCATAGGTTAAAAAGCACAACCTTCAAGAACAGAGAAAACTAAATTCAAGTTCCAAGGAAAAGAAATTGGTCTAACAAAAGAACAAATTCTCACCAGGACGTGAAACAAAACAGTTAACACAGATATCTGACCCTTTAGTGACCCTTTAGTGAACTAGTGAATAGGCCCTATTCTAGGCCATCCTGAAGGAACGGAAGTATTCTGGGAATTTTAAAGGATTTCCAAGAAAAATCCCTAAGAACACAAAAGAAAGAAAGCTTTCCAGATGTTATGATAAATTATTTGCTTAACCAGCTTACTTGCATGAAGCAAAGTATAGATATCTGAGTCACAGAACCCCATGATCTTGAGGTCTAAGTTTATAAACTTCACACTTTTAAATTCAGCAAATTGAGATCCAGGTGAAACAGAGGTCCTTGACACAGAAGATCCTTCCTTAGAGGTAGGGTCCATGTAGGAAGAGAAGAATTAGGTCTGCATACCAAGTTCTGCAGTCCCACGCCAGAGCTATGAGAATTAGTGAAGCTGAATCCTGTTTTATTCTTGCAACAAATTTTGAAAGAACAAATTGGAAAAACATGAATGCTAAATGATAGCTTTAGGGACAAATTAAGGCATCTATTAAAGCTCTGGAGTCTCTATATCAATACGCTTGAATCTGTAATTCAACTTGTACACCATTAAAATCTATACATGGTAGAACCCAGTTTAGAATAAGCTGGTCGAATATGACTTGATAAAGAAACCATTCTCCTGATTGAACAGATAAAAGTAGTCTGCTTCCCAATTGTTCACTCCTTGAATATGAAGTTGATAGAGAACAGTTTTCCTTATCTATTCATAACAAGATGAGAGAAACTTCTCGCATGAAACTTCTCGAGTCCCCCCTTGACAGTTGGTTTAAGTAACTGCTGAATTGGATCAGAAATGGAAATGGGTTTTGGCTAAGAAGGGACCATGGTCTGAAGATCTTTAAGAAACGCTTGGAGTTCCACTGATGTTGAGTGGTAACCTCACCTCCAGAGGGAAACAAACTCCTTGCAACCGTCGGGACCTCCAGATGGTGCCCCGGCCCAAGCAAGTGCTGATGTGAGAACTGAAAACAAAGAGAGGAAAGCAAGGAAATAAAGTATCTTTAAGATAGTGATAAGGAAAATAGGAACATGATAAGACACTGTAAAAACTGCCTGAGCATTAAAGCTTACCTTCCACATTTTTTAGGTAGACTCGTGAAATACATAGTATAGCACCTTATCACACCTGCACCTGAAATGAGTCTGTGATTCCTGATTTGCAGCCTTTGCTTTGTCCTTGAAGCACAGGAGGGATGGGGAAAAACCTTGCATAAGATACTTTCTGTATAATAAAAACTAAAACACACATATAAAAGATAAATGTAAAGAGGAAAACAGCATCGGTAGGTCTAATCAAACTCTATATTCTTTATTTGTGAAACTAGGTATGTTAAAACTAAGCTTGACATAGATAGTTTGTATTGAGACTAGAAATGCGTGTTGATGCAAGTACTAAAATGTTTTTATAGATCCATGTCTGCATGTAGTTCCAGTTGTAAGTAGATATGTAAGACTATGCAGAGTTACTTCTGCATTTATATGTATATATATATATATATATATATATATATATATATATATATATATATATATATATATACACAGTGTATATATATATATATATATATATATATATATATATAACATTAAAATACCAAGTACCTTTTCCTTCTTCTCTCTTTCCTTTTTATATATATATATATATATATATATATATATATATATATTTTTTTTTTTTTTTATTATTTTTTTTCAAGATAACAGGGAGGTATAATAATATATATAAATAAAAAATAGAAACAAAAGTAATAAAAGGCAGGAAATATGTAAGATATATGTAAAATCGTACAAAAATAATACATCACCCTAATCATGTTATACATATATAATAATACAATACAGTACGTTAATCATGTTATATATTTCAGTAGCTAAATACCTATGATGTAAACACATATGACATAGCACCATAAATAAATCAAAATAGGTCCAATCAACCAGTCCTATATTCCCCAACCCTAGACATTTTAACTTCCCCTGTTATACTTTATCACACTTGAACCCAAAATAATAATAATAAGGGGGGGAGAAAGAGGTAAAGAGAATCTTAATTTATCTCCAATAAGAGGGGAAACTTTCTGATTGAATCAGTTGTAAGAAAAAGAGGGAATTACGAAACAGAGAAATTATCTGCAACTGGGTTTCCACAGGCAGGGACATAATCACCTTGTCCCATGTGGCCAGAAAAGCTTTCAATTTATTTTCTGTGAAAATCAAAGGATTATATTGATCAATAATCATTTGATGGAGCATGTTTTGAATAAAAACAGATAGAGCTGGGGAGCCCTTGCTTTTCCATGATCTAAGGGTGGAATGTCTGGCTAGTAATATTGCAGTGTTGATTAGATGTTTATTATGGTAAAAGGGGTCCTTAACTAAAAAAAAAATATTTGCACAGGGCTAAATTTAATCTTTGTAATAAGAAATTTGTTGAGCCAGAAAGCAACCTTATTCCACAATTTCTGTAATTTAGGACAGGATCAAAAAACATGGGTGAGATCCACATTAGGTGCAAAACATCTGGTACAGAAATTAAACTGATGGGTCAACCATTTAGACATAATATTTGGAGTGATGTAAGATCTATTCTGGAGTATATTTCAGTATTGAAAAGAAGCTCTCCTTAAAATCCTCAAACCGGAGACCATTGAAATCTACTATCCATTTATTATAAAGCTTAAATAAGTTTGAGTTGGCTAGAGAAGAGGAGAGTAGTCTATAAATTGGAGCGACAGAGTGGAGGCCTGCATGATTTTTTTTTATAGCTGAGTCCAAAGTCCCAGAAAGCCATACGTTTTTCTCCATAAGTTTATTGTAGATTAAAAAGTGCCTTATTTGTAAGTATGCAGAAAAATTCTTTCTACTCAAAGAGTATTCTAAAGACAAATCTTCAAATGATTTGTTAGCATTGGATTAGCCATCTATCAGTTGGTGAATAAATTTTAGTCCTTTCTGAGACCAGAGCTTAAAAACTTGAGAATGAAGTCCCGGTTCAAAGTCCCGGTTCAAAGTCCGGGTTACCCATAATTGGTAAGTATTTTGCACACAAGTTATCTATCTGTAATTTGTTGTTTAATTTGTACCAGGCTTGCACAATTTTATAAATAGTATATTTTAGCAAGATTGGCTTAAGAGTTGAGAAGTTTACTATATGTAATAACGCCTTTAAAGAATATGGAAACAATAAACCTTCTTCAACTTGGTAGTGGAGTAATATAATTAGATTCTGTTAGCCAGTCTAATGCAACTTTAGCCATACATGTCCAGTTATAAAATTGGATATTAGGGAAAGCCAATCCTCCATCTTTCTTAAGATGAGTAAGTCTTAAAATAGCAATATGTGGTTTACTTGGCCCCCATAAAAATGCAGAACATTGAGAATTAAATAGACGAATATCTTTGCTATGTACGAAGATAGGAAGATTTTGAAGAAGAAGGAGTATTTTCAGAAATAAGATAATTTTTATAAGTGTTTTTAGCTGAAAGAGAAAGAGGGAGCCTCAACCAACTCTTAAGAGAGGCTGTACATTCTCTCCAAATTGGGGTAAAGTTTAAGTCATTCAATTTGTCAGGATTATTAGAAAGCGTGATGCCTAAGTATTTAATTTTATCTTCTGCTACAAAAGGATATTTTATAAAGCTATATTTTCTTTTCCTGATCCCTAATAACTCTGACTTATTAATATTAACTTCATACCCTGAAAAGGAACTAGAGAGAAATACCAAGTACCTTGTTGAATATATACTTGGTGCTGTAATATATGGGAGTCTATACAGTATAGAGCATATAAAACATATATTGCTGACATAAAGTGGTTATAGAACCAAATTTAAATACACTCACTTATGGGCACATAAAGCCCACCTATCTGTATAGAAAAGTATAATCATTAGGTAAGTAAATCTAAGTTATTGACTCACTGCATAATAATACTGGGCTGTAATGACATTCAAAATAACCTGCTTTACAATTTCATAACTATATAAAGTATTTATGTACTGTGAGGAGAGTACGCCATTTTAAATCTGTATTCCTTAGATATGCAGGGACTGAAATATGGTATGAGTTTGACAAAACCAAAACTGCCATACATATGGTTATAAACATGCATGTAACAGAGATTTGTACATCTCCCTGTGAAAAGTCATGTAACCATAACATAGTAAATATTCATGCTTGAAGGAATGAATATTCAAAGTAGAGCCACTGCAGAGAGGTCTTGTACATTCTGTAATGCAGACTCAGATTATTACAACAGTCTCTGCAGAGATAATATAAGAGAAACTCACTCTCATAATTGATCATACTCTAGCTGCAAGGATATACATGTACTAATATATGTATACATTTTGTATGTACATTTAAACAGCTGAGATATATAAAAAAAATTACATATGAGCAATGAATATGCAAATTGTTAATTTACAGCAGATAAGCCTTTTAGAATATATAAACTCATTATACAAACTAAGGCAGTTTGATCAGCTTGCTGCATGAAAATAAACCAACTTGTGGTAATACAGGATTGGCAGACCTGCATGAGACACCAACTGGAGTCACAATGCCTCTTAGTGGGTTAAAGGGGGATTACATTTGCTGCTCAACACATAAAATTGTGGACAGATAGGGGATACACAATTGTTAATGTACAAAAACTGGAAATAAAATTATTCACACCAGTACTAGCCCACAGCACACCTCAGAACAAAAAAGAGTTAAGAGGATCAAAATTAAGTAACACAGAAAACCCTTCTAAATACCCAACCCCCTTAGAAGTTCTTGTAAGAGTTACTCACCTACCTCCAGGTCAAAGAAAGGGTTAAACTGGCTGGAATAAAACACCAAAATGCCTTAGAATCCACCTGATAAAATTCACCACAGCTGAAGCAGAGAGGGAAAAAAAAATGTATGCTTACCTGATACAACGTCATCAATTACTGTTGGGATATCACTCCTGGCCAGCAGGAGGAGGCAAAGAGCACCACAGCAAAGCTGTTATGTGTCACTCCCCTACCCACAATCCCCAGTTATTCGACCGAAAAATGGAAAACAAGGAATAACAGAAAGGTGTGGAGTTGCCTGAGGTTCAGTCAAAAATAACTGTCTTAAATTTCCATATCCGGAAAGAAAGAAATTTATCAGGTAAGCATACATTTTGTTTTCTTTCCTAAGATATGGAGAGTACACAACGTCATCAATTACTGTTGGGAACCAATACCCAAGCTAGAGGACACAGATGACTAGGGAGGGTCAAGACAGGCAGACCTAAACAGAAGGTCCCACCGCTTGAAGAACCTTTCTCCCAAAAGAAGCCTCAGCCGAGGCAAAAGTATCAAATTTGTAAAAATTTTAAAAAGTATGCAGAGAAGATCAAGTTGCCGCCTTGCAAATCTGTACTACAGAAGCTTCATTTTTAAAAAGCCCATGAAGAGAAGACAGCCCTTGTGGAATGAGCCTTAATTCTCTCAGGAGGTTGCTGACCAGCAATCTCATAGGCAAACCGTACAATACTTCTCAACCAAAGACAAAGAGAAGTAGCAGCAGCCTTCTGACCCTTACACTTTCCAGAGAAACAAACAAATAGAGCAGAAGACTGACGAAAATCTTTAGTGGCCTGTAGATAGAATTTCAGAGCACACACAACATCCAAGTTGTGCAACAAGCGTTCCTTATGAGAAGAAGGATTGGGACACAGAGAAAGAACAATAATTTCCAGATTAATATTTCTATCTGAAACCACTTTAGGAAGAAAACCCTATTTAGTACGAACAACCGCCTTATCGGCATGAAAGATAAGATAAGGCGAATCACACTGCAAAGCTGAGAGTTCCGAGACTCTTCACGCAGAAGAGATATCAACCAGAAACTAAACCTTCCAAGATAACAATTTAATATCTATGGAATGCATATGCTCAAACGGAGCCTGCTGCATAACTATAAGAACAAGGTTAAGGCTTCAAGGAGGAGCAACAGACTTAAACACAGGCCTGATTCTGACTAAGACCTGACAAAAGAATTGAACATCTGGCACCTCCGCCAGACGTCTGTGCAACAAAAAAGACAAAGCCGCAATCTGACCCTTCAGAGAACTGGCTGATAATCCCTTCTCCAGACTTTCCTGGAGAAAAGACAAAATTCGAGGGATCCTAACCCTACTCCAAGAGTCATTAACAGAGGCAAAGAGAATGACTGGGGATTGTGGGTAGGGGAGTGACACTTAACAGCTTTGCTGTGGTGCTCTTTGCCTCCTCCTCCTGGCCAGGAGTGATATCCCAACAGTAATTGATGACATTGTGGACTCACCATATCTTAGGAAAGAAAGGTTTTCTAGGAGAGGGGGTGGAGCTTATCGCCATAACAATATGTGCAATTTGAAATAACTGTCAGTTTAAAATTGTGAAAAAAAAACCATCTCCCCTATGGCCCCTGTGTCCTACTGCTCAACTGCACTGTGATTTTTGAGATCTAACTGATAACTGCACAAGGCAGTTACTGGCTCTCTTAAAGAGACAGCACTCATTTTTTCGAAAAATGCAAAAATAAGGTTTTTGAGGTAAAAAGAGTAAATTGAGTTGCTAATAAGTCCTACGAATACTGTATAAGAACTATCTTGTGCCTCATTCCCCCAAATTCCTATGTTTAACACATAGGGAAAGCTGTAAGTAGAGTATTATTGGATAACCCCCGGGCTGTGTAGTGCCTGAGCCACTTACCTGGACTGAAGCATCCCTCCACTGTGTCTTACCAGCATGCTTAGGCCTTTCTCCCTCACAGGTTGCTGAACAGTAGATAGCGCATCCAGTGCAAGTAAATATACTGCAGAGGATACTGCGGATATACCTGTAACTTCTCAGATGGAGGCTAAGGGACGGGGTCCCCATAACGCCTGAGGACTGTTATGGCTGCTAGAATACCCACTAGGGTAATGAAAAGCCCTTACCCCTGTTTCACTCAGAGTCTTCTTAAATCTTCTTGGAGTGAAGTTGCCTAGGGGTACTGGGTCCCAAGTCAGGTCTGAGCCCACAAATCATATGAAAAATAATAAAGTATTGATAGCAGAGCACCTCTGAAATTTCAACCTTTCTTCTTGGAGTCCAAGAACAAAACTGGAGAGGAAGTAGGAGGGACTAAAGCTCTGTGAGGGTTCTTGACTTTCTCTTGATAGGCTGGAATACATCCCACATGTTATGAAGCTATAGACTCTAAACAGCTAAGAAGGGAATTACATTTACCTGGAGGATAAGAAATCCATTAAATATATCCCAAAACAGCCAAACAGAAGCTGCACAGATTTTGCCTGTACATTCCTCACAATGGTGCGGAGAGGCCCCAGAGAGATTGGATTCATAAAACCCAAAATTTGTATTTCATGATTCAGATAGAGCATGCAATTTTATACAACTTTCTAATTGACTTCTATCATCAAATTTTCTTCGTTATCTTGTTATTTACTATTAAAAAAGGTCAGGAGTGTGCACGTCTGGAGCCCTATATGGCAGCAGTTTTGCAAGAATGTTATCCATTTGCAGGAGCACTAGATGGCAGCAGTTTTGCAAGAATGTTATCCATTTGCAAGAGCACTAGATGGCAGCAGTTTTGCAAGAATGTTATCCATTTGCAAGAGCACTAGATGGCAGCAGTTTTGCAAGAATGTTATCCATTTGCAGGAGCACTAGATGGCAGCAGTTTTGCAAGAATGTTATCCATTTGCAGGAGCACTAGATGGCAGCAGTTTTGCAAGAATGTTATCCATTTGCAGGAGCACTAGATGGCAGCAGTTTTGCAAGAATGTTATCCATTTGCAGGAGCACTAGATGGCAGCAGTTTTGCAAGAATGTTATCCATTTGCAGGAGCACTAGATGGCAGCAGTTTTGCAAGAATGTTATCCATTTGCAGGAGCACTAGATGGCAGCAGTTTTGCAAGAATGTTATCCATTTGCAGGAGCACTAGATGGCAGCAGTTTTGCAAGAATGTTATCCATTTGAAGGAACACTAGATGGCAGCAGTTTTGCAAGAATGTTATCCATTTGCAGGAGCACTAGATGGCAGCAGTTTTGCAAGAATGTTATCCATTTGCAGGAGCACTAGATGGCAGCAGTTTTGCAAGAATGTTATCCATTTGCAGGAGCACTAGATGGCAGCAGTTTTGCAAGAATGTTATCCATTTGCAGGAGCACTAGATGGCAGCAGTTTTGCAAGAATATTACCCATTTGCAGGAGCACTAGATGGCAGCAGTTTTGCAAGAATGTTATCCATTTGCAAGAGCACTAGCCATGTAGTGCTACAGACACCAACCTAGGTGTCTCTTCAACAAAGAATATCATGGGAACAAAGCAAATTTAAACTTTTTTTTATAAATTGTATGCTCTGTCTCAATTACAAAAGAAAATGTTTGGGTTTCATGTCCCTTTAAACTGCATGAAATCTTTTTTAGCTCAAGTGGGATCAGATACAAATTGTATGACTGCCTAATGTATTTCATTATATATTATCACACTTTATATTTCTCCTATCGGCTGCTATGCTATCAAGTAAGGTGAATAATCTCAGTGTAAAATCCCCCTAATTTGGGGCCAGAGTACAAATATAAGCATTATGGTGCGTTACGCACACTAAACTTATTCCTATCGGGCAAAAAGTTAATACCATCTTTTTAAAAAAATTACGAGTAAGTGGTATTTTTGGATAACACACTTGCACTACATATAAACAATTATGTGCCTTATAAGCACGTAAAAATTCTTTGGTAAAACAACGTAACCAACAAATTAAATAGAGACTACTGGTTGCGCAAAGCTACGTGCTTTGTATAATCAGTACCGCTCCTCTTGTAATTTAGACCTTAGGTTTTATTTTAGGAAGATTTGCCCCCAGTGCTGCATATACAGTATATTGCATTTATTTGTTCCTTATTGTTCGGAATAGATTCAAGAGTGTTATTAGCAGCATTAGGAACAGCTGCTATTTTATATATATTTTTCTGATAGGACCATAAAATTAAAAGTTCACTCTCTTCCTTCTACTTTCAGTCATCCTGATTTGCCTGCAGTACAAACATATTGTTTGAGTAATATTTGTCTATGGGACAAAAAGCAAACACATATATTTTCTGATGGATGTAATAACCAGAGGAAGCAGACAGTAATCCAATAAGGTTCAGCTAAATCATCCTCCCTGCCCTCATGAAATAATTCCTGCATATTGTAAACTGTTCATATTCAATTTACAGAACACACAGGCACTATATACATATATATATATATATATATATATATATATATATATATATATATATATATATATATATATATATATATATATATATATATATATATATATATATATATATATATATATATATATATATATATATATATACACATACATACACACACACATATGGGAAAAAAACGTACTTTTTATCAGTGAGTTCTCTGGCTATCGTTTTTTCGCCATCCAGCTTACTTGTCAGCCGTGCATGTGAAGCTCGTAAAAGTAAAATGTCATCATTGATATTACGCACAATCTGTTGAAATATATAAACAATGAACTAATTTATTATTGATAAGTAATCGTGGTGGTAAAATTAATTGTGGGAGTGTGTCCTATAAGTGCCAAAGTAGGAGGAAGGGGGGGGGGGGGGTTGTTCTTTAAGGGAGATAGATGATATATATATTATAGATAGATAGATAGATAGATAGATAAATAGACAATAGATAGATAGATAGATAGACAGATGATAGACAGACAGATAGATAGATAAACAGACCATAGATGGATAGATAGACAGACAGATAGATATATAGATAGACAGACAGATGATAGATAGATATGAGATAGATATATATACATAGATAGACAGATGATAGAAAGATACATAGATAGATACATAGATTGACTGGCAGACAACAGACAGATAGATATGAGATGAGATAAACAGATATACAGATGATAGATAGATAGATATGAGATAGATAGATATACATAGATAGACAGACAGATAATAGAAAGATACATAGATTGACTGACAGACGACAGACAGATCGATAGACAGACAGATAGATATGAGATGAGATAAACAGATAGACAGACATATATAGATTTAATGAGCTGTGGAATTTTCACCTCTATATATTTTCTAGAAAGCCAATAGGAATAGCATAAATACACACAACTAATAATTAACAACATCATCATTTTTTTCTATACCTCTTTTTCACCGTCAACTTTTTCCTCCACGTCAAAAAGAACAGATCTTAGTTGATCAAAAATGAGCTTTTTCTCTGCATTTTGCAAATTTTGTTCTTCTGTATTTTTCTCAAACTCTGTGATCTTTATAAATCAGAAAACAAATTAATGTTAAATTAATCCCTAATATGGGAAAGCTATATGTAGCAATTAACATTGTGTAAAATCCCTAGTTCACCATGCATTGAATACAATTCTCCCCTCCTAAACATTGTCCTAGAGTCACAATATCATGAACCTGCTATCTTGAGGAATTCTAAGCGATTTGTACCTGCCCCTCGTCACAGTACATAGAACATCTTCCATTGTCATGGATACCGGCATCACAAGAATGTTTTAAAAACATTATAAAACGAGCCGATTAAAAAAAGGAAATTTATGCTTACCTGATAAATTTATTTCTTTTACGATATGACGAGTCCACGGACTTCATCCTTACTTATGGGATTACGCCTCCTGTTTCGCAGGAAGTGGCAAAGAGCTCCACAGCAGAGCTGTATATATAGCTCCTCCCTTCCCTCCCACTCCAGTCATTCGAATGAAGTTAGGAAGAGAAAGGAAAAGCCAAAGGTGCAGAGGTGACTGAAGTTTAACAAAAATAAGTACATACCTGTCTTAGAAATGACAGGGTGGGCCGTGGACTCGTCATATCGTAAAAGAAATAAATTTATCAGGTAAGCATAAATTTCCTTTTCTATAGGACACGGATGAAAGGGAGGGACAAGACAGGAACCAAAATGGAAGGCACCACTGCTTGAAGAACCTTTCTCCCAAAAACAGCCTCAGATGTAGCAAAAGTATCAAATTTGGAAAATTTGGAAAAAGTGTGAAGAGACGACCAAGTTGCAGCCTTGCAAATCTGTGCAACAGAAGCATCGTTTTTAAATGCCCATAAAGAAGCCACAGCCCTAGTGGAATGAGCCGTAATTCTTTCAGGAGGCTGCTGGCCAGCAGTCTCATATGCCAGACGGATGATACTCTTCAGCCAAAAAGAAAGAGAAGTAGCCGTAGCTTTCTGGCCCCTATGCTTTCCAGAAAAACAATGAATAATGAAGACGATTGACGGAATTCCTTAGTCGCCTGCAAGTAAAACTTCAGGGCACGGACCACGTCCAAATTATGTAACAGACGCTCCTTCTTAGAAGAAGGGTTAGGACATAAGGAAGGAACAACAATTTCCTGATTAATATTTTTGTTAGAAACAAACTTAGGAAGGAAACCAGGTTTGGTACGTAAAACCACCTTATCAGAATGGAAAATAAGATAAGGCGAGTCACATTGTAAAGCAGAAAGCTCGGAAACTCTACGAGCAGAAGAAATAGCAACCAAAAATAAAACCTTCCAAGATAACATCTTAATATCAATGGAATGCATGGGTTCAAACGTAACCCCTTGAAGAACATTAAGAACTAAATTCAAACTCCAGGGTGGAGCAATTGGTCTAAACACAGGCTTGATTCTGGTCAAAGCCTGACAAAAAGACTGAACGTCTAGAAACATCTGGCAAACGCTTGTGTAGTAAAATCGACAAAGCAGAAATTTGTCCCTTTAAGGAACTTGCCGATAACCCGTTCTCCAATCCTTCTTGGAGAAAAGATAAAATCCTGGGAATCCTAACTCTACTCCATGAGTAGCCCTTGGATTCGCATCAACAAAGATATTTACGCCATATCTTATGGTAGATGTTTCTAGTGATAGGCTTACATGCCTGAATCAAAGTATCAATGACCGAATCAGAGAACCCCTGCTTAGATAAAATCAAGCGTTCAATCTCCAAGCAGTCAGCTGCAGAGAAACTAGATTCGGATGTTGGAAGGGTCCCTGACTGAGAAGGTCCTGCCTCAATGGAAGCTTCCACGGTGGCAGAGAGGACATGTCCACCAGATCGGCATACCAAGCCCTCTCCTGTTTGATCCGTGCAATCACCCGGGGAAGGGGAGCAAACGGTGGAAACACATAAGCTAGGTTGAACGACCAAGGCACTGCCAAGGAATCTATCAGTTCGGCCTGAGGATCCCTTGACCTGGATCCGTATCTTGGGAGCTTGGCATTCTGACGAGACGCCATCAGATCCAATTCCGGTCTGCCCCATCTGAGAATCAGAGTGGCAAAGACCTCCGGATGGAGTTCCCACTCCCCCGGATGAAACGTCTGTCTACTTAAAAAGTCTGCTTCCCAGTTGTCCACTCCTGGGATGTAGATTGCCGACAGATAACAAGAGTGAGCCTCCGCCCATCTAATTATCTTGGATACTTCTGTCATCGCTAAGGAACTCCTTGTTCCTCCCTGATGATTGATGTAAGCCACAGTCGTGATGTTGTCCGACTGAAAGCGGATGAATTTGGCCGAAGCCAACTGAGGCCACGCCTGAAGCGCATTGAATATTGCTCTCAATTCCAGAATATTGATTGGAAGTAGAGACTCCGACTGAGTCCACACACCCTGAGCCTTCAGGGAATTCCAGACTGCACCCCAACCTAGTAGACTGGCGTCCGTTGTCACTATCACCAATGAGGGTCTGCGGAAGCACGTCCCTTGGGACAGATGATCCGGCGACAACCACCAAAGAAGAGAGTCTCTTGTCTCCTGACCCAGATCTATCTGAGGAGACAGATTTGCATAATCTCCATTCCACTGCCTGAGCATGCTCAGTTGTAGTGGTCTGCGATGAAAACGAGCAAACGGAATGATGTCCATTGCCGCCACCATCAATCCAATTACCTCCATGCACTGAGCCACTGATGGCCGAGGATTGGACTGAAGGGCTCGGCATGTATTCAGAATCTTTAACTTTCTGACCTCCGTCAAGAAAATCTTCATGCATATGGAATCTATTAGAGTTCCCAAGAAGGGAACCCTTGTCTGTGGAATTAATGAACTCTTTTCTAGATTCACCTTCCACCCGTGAGTCCTCAGAAAGGACAGAACCATGTCTGTATGAGACTTTGTCAGATGGTAGTCATATAGGAATATGAATATATGCATCCTTCAAGTCCACGGTAGTCATATATTGACCCTCCTGAATCAATGGCAGAATTGTTCGAATAGTCTCCATCTTGAAGGACGGGACTCTGAGAAACGTGTTTAGACTTTTTAGATCTAAAATAGGTCAAAACGTGCCCTCTTTTTTGGGGACCATGAAAAGATTTGAGTAAAACCCCTGCCCCTGTTCCAGTCTTGGAACGGGACAAATTACTCCCATAGTAGAGAGGTCTTTTACACAACGTAAGAACGCCTCTCTTTTTATCTGGTCTACAGACAATCGTGAAAGAAGAAACCTCCCCCTTGGGAGAGAATTTTTGAATTCCAGTTGATACCCTTGGGACACGATTTCCAGTGTCCAGGGGTCCTGAACATCTCTTACACAAGCCTGGGCAACGAGAGAAAGTCTGCCCCCTACTAGATCCGGTCCCGGATCGGGGGCCGCCCCTTCATGCTTTCTTGGTAGCAGCAGCAGGCTTCTTGGGTTGTTTACCCTTGGTCCAAGCCTGGTTGGATCTCCAGACGGACTTGGCCTGAGCAAAATTCCCTTCCTGTTTAGTGGAAGAAGAGGAAGAAGAGGGGACTCCTTTAAAGTTCCGAAAGGAACGAAAATTATTTTGTTTACCCCTCAGTTTAGCAGTTCTATCCTGAGGTAGGAGATGACCCTTACCTCCCGTAATGTCAGAAATGATTTCTTTCAAGTCAGGCCCGAATAGGGTTTTTCCTTTGAAAGGAATAGCCAAAAGCTTTGACTTAGATGATACATCAGCAGACCATAACGCTCTACGCGCTAAAATGGCAAATCCGGCATTCATAGCCCCCAATTTGGCAATCTGAAAGGCGGCATCAGTAATAAAAGAATTAGCCAGCTTAAAAGCCTTAATTCTATCTAAAATTTCCTCTAAAGGAGTCTCAGTCTTAAGAGACTCTTCTAAGGCGTCAAACCAGAAGGCCGCCGCAGTGGTAACTGGTACAATGCAGGCCGTTGGTTGTAAAAGGAAACCCTGATGAATAAATAACTTTTTTAGAAGATACTCCAATTTCTTATCCATAGGGTCTTTGAAACTGTCCTCAATAGGAATAGTTGTACGCTTAGCCAGGGTAGATATAGCTCCCTCCACCTTAGGGACTGTTTGCCAAGAGTCCCGGATGGTGTCAGATATGGGATACATTTTCTTAAAACTAGGAGAAGGTGAGAACGGGATACCCGGTCTTTCCCATTCCCGCGTGATAATTTCCGAGATTCTCTTAGGAACCGGAAAAACATCAGAGTAAGCAGGCACCTCTAAGTATTTGTCCATCTTACACAATTTCTCTGGTGGTACCACGATAGAGTCACAGTCATCCAGAGTCGCTAAAACCTCCTGAAGTAACAGGTGTTCAAGCTTAAATCTAAAGGACATGATGTCCGAGTCCATCTGAGGTAACACACTTCCCGATTCGGAAAGTTCCCCCTCAGACAGAAGTTCCCTGACCCCAAATCAGATCCCTGTGAGGGTACATCGGAAATAGCTAAGAAAGCATCAGAGGTCGCAGTATTCAAATTGACCTCTGTCCTGCTATGTTTGCCCTGTAACACTGGCAACTTAGATAAAACCTCTGTAAGGGTAGATGACATAACTGCAGCCATATCCTGCAGAGTAAATGAAGTAGACGCGGTTGAAGAACCCGGCGTCGCTTGGGTGGGCGTTAAAGGTTGTGACGCTTGGGGAGAAATTAGCGGCATACCCTGATTCTCCTCAGACTGAGAATCATCCTTAGACACACTTTCCTTAAATAAAATCTGCTCTTTACATTGTAAGGCCCTTTCAGTACATGAGGGACAAAAAGTAAGAGGGGGTTCCACAATGGCATCTAAACACATAGAACAAGTAGTTTCCTCAAGTTCAGACATGTTAAACAGACTAGCAATAGCAATAATAGTCGTTCTTTACTTGATATATTGAGCTCTGAAGTCAAATTACATAGACAAAAGTTTAGAACTAAAAAGTATACTGCGCCTTTAAATAATAAAACCGCAACAATTTTTCTGTTATCAGCAAAACAACGTTTGCGGCAATAAAAAATGCCCTTATGTGCCCAAATAAACTTGAAAATATTGCACCGTTTGTTTGATAATGTTATTTATCAATTTTTATCAACTTTTATGAAGTTTATCAAATTTATCAACACTTTATGCCCCTGCACCTCACCACAGCTCTGCTGTGGCGCCTACCTGCCCCCAGATCACAGTGCTTTGGCTTAAATAGTGCTCCTAAGTCTCTCTGTACCCTTCGAGTACAAAACAACTTATGCCCCACCGGAGCCCAGGACCTTGCTGCTCGATCCGGATGAATACTGCGCGGCTGAGCATTCGAAATTAGGCCCCGCCCACCGTGGGTGTAACTCGAGCCGTGCTGAGGCCCGCATGGGCCGAAAACAACATGTCGGATACCCAACTCAAATGTTAAAAACGCCATGTGCCCCTCATAATACACACTTTAAATAATAAAAGCGCAACAACCATGAAATATTGCTCTCTCCCAGGCCTGTTATTTTTTTACATAACGCCAGCTCATGAACAGCAACCACATCTCCCAGCGTCAGCCCACGTATGTATAAGTGAAAAATCAACACACTGATAAATATCAAGATAAAAGGGAATTCCAGGTACACCATTTCCATTCCTATAGTGCCTACTGAAAAATGTCAGCCAATCGGAATTAAGGTAGGAAAAATCCGATTGGTTGATTTAATCAGCCAATCGGATTGAAGTTCAATCCGATTGGCTGATTGGATGAGCCAATAGAATGCGAGGTCAATTCTATTGGCTTATCCAATCAACCAATCAGATTAAACTTCTATCCGATTGGCTGATTAAATCAACCAATCAGATTTTTCCTACCTTAATTCCGATAGAATTCTATCAGCCAATCGGAATTTTAGGGACGCCATCTTGGATGACGTCATTTAAAGAAACCTTCATTCTGCCTTAGGACATCGGAAGAAGAGGATGGCTCCGCGTCGGCTGGATAGAAGATGGCTCCGTTCTGGAAGGATGAAGATAGAAGATGCCGCCTGGATGAAGATGTCTGCCGGTCCGGATGTCCTCTTCTGCCCGGATAGGATGAAGACTTCTGCCAGTCCGGATGTCCTCTTCTGTCCCATCGGTGGCCGGATGGCTGAAGACGGCTCAAGGTAGGGTGATCTTCAGGGGGGTAGTGTTAGGTTTTTTTAAGGGGGGATCGGGTGGGATTGTATTTTATTTTACAGGTAAAAGAGCTGATTACTTTGGGGCAATGCCCCGCAAAAAGCCCTTTTAAGGGCTGGTAAAAGAGCTGATTACTTTGTAATTTAGTTTAGGGTAGGGAATTTTATTATTTTGGGGGGCTTTTTTATTTTATTAGGGGGCTTAGATTAGGTGTAATTAGATGAAAATTCTTGTAAGATTTTTTTATTTTTTGTAATTTAGTGTTTGTTTTTTTTTGTATTATAGTTTAGTTTATTTAACGTATTTTAGTTTAGATCATTGTAGGTAATTTATTTAATTAATTTATTGATAGTGTAGCGTTAGGTGTATTTGTAACTTAGGTTAGGATTTATTTTACAGGGATTTTTTTAATTATTTTAACTAGACAGCTATTAAATAGTTAATAACTATTTAATAGCTATTGTACCTAGTTAAAATAAATACAAAGTTGCCTGTAAAATAAATATTAATCCTAAAATAGCTACAATGTAACTATTAGTTATATTGTAGCTATATTAGGGTTTATTTTATAGGTAAGTATTTAGTTTTAAATAGGATTAATTTATTTAATTATAGTAATTTTAGTTTGTTTTATTTAAATTATATTTAACTTAGGGGGGTGTTAGGGTTAGACTTAGGTTTAGGGGTTAAAAACGTTATTATAGTAGCGGCGACGTTGGGGGCGGGAGATTACGGGTTAATAATTGTAGGTAGGTGGCGGCGATGTTAGGGAGGGTAGATTAGGGGTTAATAAAATTTATTATAGTTTTTGCGAGGCGGGAGTGCGGTGGTTTAGGGGTTAATACATTTATTATAGTGGCGGCGATGTCCGGTCGGCAGATCAGGGGTTAATAAGTGTAGGTAGGTGGCGGCGACGTTGGGGGGGACAGATTAGGGTTTAATAAATATAATATAGGTGTCGGCGATGTTAGGGACAGCAGATTAGGGGTTCATAGCTATAATGTAGGTGGCGGCGGTGTCCGGTCAGCAGATTAGGGGTTAAATAATTTAATTATAGGGTTTGCGATGTGGGGGGGATTCGGTTTAGGGGTTCATAGGTAGTTTATGGGTGTTAGTGTACTTTTTAGCACTGTAGTTAAGAGCTTTATGTTCCGGCGTTAGCCCATAAAACTCTTAACTACTGACTTTTTATGCGGTAGGAGTCTTGGAGGTAGAGGCTGTACCGCTCACTTCTTCCAAGACTCATAATACCGGCGTTAGGCAAATCCCATTATAAAGATAGGATACGCAATTGACGTAAGGGGATTTGCGGTAGCCTCGAGTCGCGGAAGAAAAGTGAGCGGTACACCTGCACCTGCCCAACTCGTAATACCAGAGGGCGTTAAAAAGCAGCGTTAGGACCCCTTAACGCTGCTTTTGAAGGCTAACGCAGACCTCTAAATCTAGCCGTTAGTTTTTCTTCATTGCAAGCAGTTTTTAGCAAAACAATCGCATCCAAGCGTGATAACTCCCACAATAGTCAGTCGGCTTCACGAATGACTGATAATGGCTGCTGATCACCAAAAAACTAATTGTTTTGTGCAACAAGTATCCAAACCCAAAACAGATCATTAGTACTCTTTAAATTACAGCTCATCCCTATAGACTCTGCTGCCAATCACCTCTGCTGCCAATCACAAACATTAACCACATGACGAACATACCACATTGTTTTACACTACAGAAACAGCACTGAAGCTCCTCTATTTTCAGAGGTATATTGGTTCACATAGCATTGTTTTTACTTTTAATTGATGAAGGGTGCAGTATCTTTTGTTATTTGGACCAATTAGATTGTCATCAAACAAGGCTGTTGGCATGGGCATTGCCATCTTGTCTTCTCGGTGGCCAATATTGTTAACATTTATCCAATGATTCTTATTGGTTGATCTGTGGGAGTTGAGCATTTATCAAGTGTCTTTGGATATTAAATTCAAAGTGCTTATTTTGTTGTCGATATTTAGTCGATAACTTGTGGTGCGGTATATTGAGATCACCAAAGTCATTTTCTACCACAATGGAACCCATATCCTGGATATCATTTTTCTTTTGCACATTAAGGATTTTGGACTAGTACAGGTATGTAGTTCCCAAGCTAAACACAGCTCTGTAGTGTGTATGAAGGGGTAATCCGTAAGTATATTTAGCCCTTACAGACTATTGTGTTTTACTTACTCCATTGTACTGGTAGTGCTTATATATTTGTAATATCTGTGGTGTCGTTGAAGTATGAACCAGTGTGTAACTATTTTTTTGCGAAGGTTCATGCTATTTCTTCTCTTATTGGACTTATGATCTTACATCAGCCTCTACCCACAGCCGCTTCGGTAATGTCCGTTTTACCCGGGTAATCCTAGGATTACCCAATATCTGACTTTACCCACAACATATATATATATATATATTCTGGACTTTATTCTTTATCAGAATATTGTGCTTAGTGATATTGTACACTTATTATTTTTACAGACAACATGCTTACAGAATAAAGTATACTGCTAGTAGAAAGCAAGTAAACCAATCACAAAATGTAACGATCAGCACCTCTGCAAGTAAATGTTCTTTCTCGTGTTTGAATTCCTGCCGCTCAGTAATCATGTCTTCCATCAAGTCTTCAGTTCTGTTTTTGAAATCAGTTACTGCATCCAGAGCTTCTTTTCGTTGGTTGTGAATCTCATTGACAATAATACTTTCATGAGCTTTTTCTGCCATCTGCTGGTTTAGTAAATCAACAGCTTGCTGGTGCTCAGCCCAAAACGTCTGTCCTTGGTGGCTGAAAGGTAATAAAAGGAACATTTATATCCAGATACAACACACACCCCTTCACTTAAACAATACGACGAGTATCTTAGCAAGTTTATACCTTGTATATTCTTATTTTACTTTTTTTTTTTTTTTAAATGCACCAAAAAATAATTTTATAATGCTTTTCTCCTTAATAAAATCTAGGGGATTTAAAAAACTGTCCTCGTGCCTCCCTAACAGGCCAGAGTTTCAGGATTACATTGGATGAGAGCAGGTTAATATCCATATTTACTAATCAGCTGAATATTTCACCTGTGCTCCAGTTCAGAGGCGTGAGGAAGCCCCCGATCTGACCAATGAGCAGAAGTGATGCACAACACTTGCTTTAATTACTCAAATTACTGAAATACAATTTACGGTTCTCTAAATAAGATGGGGTCCCATCAGTACCAGTAAACTTGCAGATAAAAATGTCACCGATAATGTCACTATGTGACACCATTGCAGTTACAACAATAAAGGGACGGTAAAGTCAAAATTAAAACTTTCATGAGAGCATTCAATTTTAAACAACTGTCTCATTTACTTATATCATGTAGTCTACTTTGTTCTCATGTTATCCTTTGTTGAAAATCATACCTAGGTATTCTCAGAGGCAGCAATGCACTACTGCGTACTAGTTTCTGATTGATGGCTGCACATATTACTCTTGTTATTGGCTCACCAGCTGTGTGCATCTAGCTCCAAGCATTAGCTGCTCTTTCAACAAAGGATACCAAGAGAATAAAACAAATTTGAATAGAAGTAAACTACAAAGCTGTTTAAGATTGTATGTTCTATCTGAATTATAAAAAGAAAAATGTGTGGTTTCATGTCCCTTTAAATGCTGAACATGGCTATAGATAGCAGCGTCCGGCTGTTTTTGGAGCCGGATTTATTTAATAGTGTAACACACAGAGATATATGCAAATCCAGATCTCTGTATGCTGCACTATTAAATTAATAAATCCGGCTCCGAATAGAGCTGAACACCGCTACCTGCAGCCATATTGCAATAATAACACCTTGATAGCAATATCACTAGATAACACTTTGTGATCACTGCTATAGGGTTAACCCTTTGGATGCTATAGAGGGCTGCCCTCTCTGTCAGACACAAGATTAACATGAGTGGCTCCCCATACATAATCCTTCAGGGGTGACAATGGTTCATGTGAGATTAATGCAACAAAAACAAAATGTATGCTTACCTGATAAATTTCTTTCTTTCCGGACATGGAGAGTCCACAACGTCATTCCAATTACTAGTGGGATATTCAACTCCTGGCCAGCAGGAGGAGAGCTGTTAAGTGTAACATCCCTTACCCATAATCCACAGTCATTCAGAAGGAAGGGAAATGGAAAAAGAAGAAACAGAAGGGTATAGAGGTGCTTGAGGTTTACTCAAAAAAACTGCCGAATTATAAATTAAAAAGAGGGTGGGGTTGTGGACTCTCCATGTCCGGAAAGAAAGAAATGTATCAGGTAAGCATAAATTTTGTTTTCTTTCCTATGACATGGAGAGTCCACAACGTCATTCCAATTACTAGTGGGAACCAATACCCAAGCTAGAGGATACGAAATGAACAGGGAGGGAGAAAAAGGCAGGAGGACCTAAACAGAAGGACCTAAACCTCTGCTTGAATAACCTTTTTTCCCAAAAGAGGCCTCAGCTGAGGCAAAAGTATCAAATTTGTAGAATTTGGAAAAAGTATGCAAAGCTGACCATGATGCCACCTTGCAAATCTGTACCAAAAAAGCTTCATTTTTGAAAGCCCAAAATGAGGAGACAGCTCTGGTGGAATTAGCAGTAATTCTCTAAGGAGGCTGCTGTCCCGCAGTCTCATAAGCAAAACAAATCATACTTCTTGACCAGAAGGAAAAAATAGTAGAAGAAAAATCATACTTCTTGACCAGAAGGAAAAAATAGTAGAAGATTGCAGAAAATCTTTAGTAGCATGAAAGTAAAATTTTAGCACGCACAACATCAAAGTTATGCAAAAGACATTCCTTAGGAGAAGAAGGATTAGGACAAAAGAAAGGAACAACAATTTCCTGATTAATGTTTCGATCCAACACCACCTTAGGGAGAAACCCCAATTTAGTACGAAGGACCCCCTTATCTGCATGAAAAATAACGCACTGGGAATCACACTGCAGAGCTGAAAGCTCAGAAACTCTGTGAGCGGAAGAAATAGCAAGCAGAAACAAAACCTTCCAAGATAACAAATTATATCAACAACATGCATTGGCTCAAACGGAGCCTGCTGCAAAACTTTAAGAACTAGGTTAAGGCTCCAAAAAGGAGCAACTGGTTTAAACACAGGCCTGATTCTGACCAGGGTCTAAACAAAAGCTGAACATCTGGAATTCTGCCAGACGTTTGTGCAAAAGGATAGACAGAGCAGAAATCTGACCTTTCAAAGTACTGACTGACAAACTTTTCTCCATGCCATCCTGAAGAAAAGATAAAATTTGGGAAAACCTCACCCGACTCCAAGAAAAACCTTTAGCTTCACACCAAAAAAGTTATTAACGCCATATCTTATGGTAAATCATACGAGAAACATGTTTAAGAGCCTGAAGCAAAGAATCAATGACTGCCTCTGAAAAACCACATCTAGACAGTACTAGGCGTTGAATCTCCAAGCAGTCAGCTTCAGAGAATCTAGATTTGGATGGATGAATGGACCCTGAATTAGAAGGTCCTTCCTCAGAGGTAACCTCCAAGGTGGAAGAGATAACATCTTCACCAGATCCGCAAACCAGATCCTGCGAGTCAGGCAGGAGCTATGATTGATACGAGCAATGACTCGTGGAAGGAGAGAAAACGGAGGAAACAGGTATATTAGCCTGAAATCCCAAGGGAATGCCAGACCATCTATCACAGCATAACAAGCTGATGAGGGAAGAACCCCCAGAAAAGCTGCACTAATAGGCATTTAAAGCTTGGACTTGAGAGTAGAGAAACTGGAGAAAGTTTAATTTTAACTTTTATTCTGGTTACATTAAAAATATGGGACCCAGTGTGTGAAAACACATTAAAAACAACTAAAGACCCAATGACTGGATTCCTGTTAATTAGTTAGTATTGCCTATGTTATATATTAAATACAAGCAGGAATACACACTGTGCGGTTAATATCTAGAGTAGAGACATATTGTATTGCTGCTTGTTATAATGTAGTTACAATAATGTAGCCTAGATCAGAGAAAGGAGGCTGTAATTAGTACTTGGTCCACTAGATTAATATAAGTTTTGCAACAGAATGAACTCTTATATTAAATATATATGTGTGGCTTAAATAGTCATCTTAACCAGGTTGAATATTGCATATAATATCATTGGGGAAACTTAGTGTAGAGAACTATTCTGTTTGTGGTTTGTATAGTGTGTAAATGCTTCAACACATGAGTATTTAATTCCATGTATCACTGTATATTGATGGAAATAAATATTAAATTGTCGGCAGATCCATGTTCCTTTATTTTATTCATCTGACATAGGCTGCAATGGTTGTTAATATTGAGTTATTGAAAAAAAATCCTCAACTGGATTTAATCCCTAAATTAAAGTCTACTATGTATGCCAAACTGTTAATATGATTCACAACTGAGGATTTTTACAGCCACCACATAATTATTGGCAGGTATTGGAATTAACGTTTATAAGAGTAGAATTTTGTCTTTAAGTTCATTACAATTTAAGCTCCGTAATGTTATTCTATATCATGGAAATGCAAATGTGTATATATATATATATATATATATATATATATATATACAGGGAGTGCAGAATTATTAGGCAAGTTGTATTTTTAAGGATTCATTTTTTTTTTATTTTTTTTTTTAAACATTTTTATTGAGGCAAATAATAAAATAGTACAGAGCATAGTAACCACAGATATAGGCCCTTAACCTGTAAGGGCAATTGTCAAAAGTGTACACCACTGCCAATACAGTAAGCAGGACATGCCATATTTTGAGTCATTAATGGAAATTTACATTTCAAAAACAATAGGTGTTATAGAACCAGTAATCAAAGATAATATATAAGATTGTAATGCTTCCTGTGTGGTTAACAAACAGAGATACTGGCCTCATGTTTTTTAGATTAACAACATATAGGGCCCTTTTTGGGTCCTCCAGACTATAAACATGCACATATATTATAGAAAAGTTTATCAACCATAACTATAATGAAGGACTCTTATGTTGGTTATAGGGGGTACTCGATGGGATCTGTGTCCCTTAGCTTAAGAAATAAGCTCCAAAAGGGGAGGGCGGAGCCTAGTAATATAAGAGCAAACCAAGAACAAAGAGTGTAAGATAGTAAAGTTGGACCTGGACCAGTACTAAAAGTGCATATATGGCTGGGCGAATGTCATCTAAAATCTATACTACATCTATAGTAGCATTTAAATATCCCACAAGCAGGAGAGTCTGACCTTAGATAGATTCCTTAGCTCAGTACTAGTTAGAAGGCAGGTATGTAAACGCTTAGAAGATAAGCGGGCGGGGTCTATTAACACAAAACGGAAGAGAAATTAGACTTGGACATGAACCAGTTCTGGGGGGATGAATGCTAAGAAGTGACCAACTATGATCATTATTATTAATTTCAATAAAAACAGCAATACCTGTTAATTTTTGACTATTTCTGTCATTTCACAGTGCTATAAAATTGCACAGCTTTTTCCGAACTTAACATATAGGACCTGTCAACAGCAAGAGGCTTATAAGGGATCTGCTGCCCCGGCCGCTGGCAGCATCATAATTAACCACACAAAATCATCCTTGCTGTAATGTTGTTATGCAGACAAGTTAAGTCTGGGGTTTTTATCTGGTAGTATAGAGAAGTAATAACATATGCAGATGTTCTATATCTGGAGTATATGACATAGCATATCAGGAAACCTTATATCATTACCAAGTCTACAATAGAATAAACATAAGCTAGCACACATCCGCCAGGGAGCAAACTATATGTATATATAGGGAAGCACTGCGGTGTCTGATCACATGTATTATATTGGGGCTATCAAATCAATTATAATTTTGGCTGCATGGAAAATGTCTATATAACCACTACCTTAGACAGATAAAGTGGTATATCATATGAAACAATCCTATATAAGTAGAAAGAAACCTGTTGGAATGCGTTATATTAAGACTAACATTCTATCTATAGATCCTACAATAGGGGGCCATTTGTACCTTAGCTCCAGTGTAGTAATCACCCTTAATGCTGAAATAACATGTGAACATATTTAAAACGTATATGCTAAACCATGAACAGGTATACTCAAACATTTTCTATAGTGCAACCCTGAACAATCTTTTGGGAATGGGTTTATATAACCAGTAACTGTGGAAACATATCATGAAGATAACATTCTGAAAAGGATTTTAGCTTCCTTTACTAACTTATAGTAAGGATGAAAAAGTCAATTAACAACGTCTGTAATTCAAATCCAGTATAAAAGTTAATAAGGGTAAATCTGTCCTTCGTGAGGTTAGTGAAAGATGGCATTAGCCTACACCTATTTTCATCCCAGATGGCTGCCATAGTCTCAAATGGTCCGGAGGCCGCAATTGCAAGGCAGGGATCTTGAACTCATTATGTTTTAAGCAGCTCCGCTCAGTCTCACGAACGTGGAAACTCCCGGGGGCAGAACTCAGCAAAGATGACAAATGACCCCAGTCACTGTAAAGAGTCAATCGTTCTTGCAAGCCATTAGATTTAAAGTTAGCAGACTCAAACTTTATGTACCTGTCCACCGACTCCATAGCAGTACTTATTAGAGATGGTATCTTAGGTTCGTGGGAACAACTCAGAAGGATCCCTCCATACAGTCCCAGCGGTCTAGGTGGATCGCCCCGAGCTATGGATGTCCAGCGGAAGACACTGACTCCACTATAGGGAGGCATAGCAGCCGTCTGTGAGATTGCCTCCTCAGGTTGGGTTAGCTGTATCGCGGAGGATGTCAGAGCAGCGTTGTTTAGGTGAGGCTCTGAAGCAGATAGCGGTGATTCAGCTGCCCTACTGCCTATCCGTTCAAACTGTAAGGTGATCTCCATTATTAGGGTCTGTTCAATTTTCTGCAGACAAAGTTCAAGCGCATGACGCACTTTCGCTCCCCATGTACATATCTCCGCCATCTTGGTAATGCTGTCCACTCCTTTAAACTGCATAGATCATTGAGTCTCACAAAATGCGGTTTTATATCGCCTCAGTTTCACAAACTTAGGGTAAATAACTTAGAAAAGCTATCTTAGAGAGAGGAGCTTCATGAAGACGCGTCCTGTCTTTTCAAAGGCTAGCTCCGCCCCACCTTTGAGGATTCATTTTATTATTGAACAACAACCATGTTCTCAATGAACCCAAAAAACTCAATAATATCAAAGCTGAATAGTTTTGGAAGTAGTTTTTAGTTTACTTAACAAAAAACAAATATATACCCATTTCAATTATTTATTTTTACCAGTGAAACCAATATAACATCTCAACATTCACAAATATACATTTCTGACATTCAAAAACAAAACAAAAACAAATCAATGACCAATATAGCCACCTTTCTTTGCAAGGACACTCAAAAGCCTGCCATCCATGGATTCTGTCAGTGTTTTGATCTGTTCACCATCAACATTGCGTGCAGCAGCAACCACAGCCTCCCAGACACTGTTCAGAGAGGTGTACTGTTTTCCCTCCTTGTAAATCTCACATTTGATGATGGATCACAGGTTCTCAATGGGGTTCAGATCAGGTGAACAAGGAGGCCATGTCATTAGATTTTCTTCTTTTATACCCTTTCTTGCCAGCCACGCTGTGGAGTACTTGGACGCGTGTGATGGAGCATTGTCCTGCATGTTTTTCTTGAATGATGCAGACTTCTTCCTGTACCACTGCTTGAAGAAGGTGTTTTCCAGAAACTGGCAGTAGGACTGGGAGTTGAGCTTGACTCCATCCTCAACCCGAAAAGGCCCCACAAGCTCATCTTTGATGATACCAGCCCAAACCAGTACTCCACCTCCACCTTGCTGGCGTCTGAGTTGGACTGGAGCTCTCTGCCCTTTACCAATCCAGCCACGGGCCCATCCATCTGGCCCATCAAGACTCACTCTCATTTCATCAGTCCATAAAACCTTAGAAAAATCAGTCTTGAGATATTTCTTGGCCCAGTCTTGACGTTTCAGCTTGTGTGTCTTGTTCAGTGGTGGTCGTCTTTCAGCCTTTCTTACCTTGGCCATGTCTCTGAGTATTGCACACCTTGTGCTTTTGGGCACTCCAGTGATGTTGCAGCTCTGAAATATGGCCAAACTGGTGGCAAGTGGCATCTTGGCAGCTGCACGCTTGACTTTTCTCAGTTCATGGGCAGTTATTTTGCACCTTGGTTTTTCCACACGCTTCTTGCGACCCTGTTGACTATTTTGAATGAAACGCTTGATTGTTCGATGATCATGCTTCAGAAGCTTTGCAATTTTAAGAGTGCTGCATCCCTCTGCAAGATATCTCACTATTTTTGACTTTTCTGAGCCTGTCAAGTCCTTCTTTTGACCCATTTTGCCAAAGGAAAGGAAGTTGCCTAATAATTATGCAAACCTGATATAGGGTGTTGATGTCATTAGACCACACCCCTTCTCATTACAGAGATGCCCATCACCTAATATGCTTAATTGGTAGTAGGCTTTCGAGCCTATACAGCTTGGAGTAAGACAACATGCATAAAGAGGATGATGTGGTCAAAATACTCATTTGCCTAATAATTCTGCACTCCCTGTATATAAAACACAGGAATGGACCGCACTCACAGACTGGACTGGGTACACATCCTAAGCCACTGTTAACTCCACAGCCCTGAACACTGACAGACAGCTGCAAAGTTCCCAGCAACCCAGGCAGTTAACCCCAGAGCAACCTGGGTGTCAGGTCGGCAGGGGAGCATTACAAACATTAACACAAAACACAAAAAAAACCAGCACTCACTAGCAGATTCACAGCAATGTTTTTTTTGTGTTTTTTTTTGTGTCCAGTCTGTGAGTGCGGTCCATTCCTGTGTTTTGTATTTACATAGGGGAGGTTACAAAAGCCTGTGTCACCCTGGGAGGTTCCCAGTTGGTTTGTTTGGAAGTATGCATTGTGTGGGTGCTGGTTTAGGGTCCCAGGAAGGGGGAGACCTTGTCGTGGTCCTGGGCTTGATCCTTTGGCGCCAAATGTAACTGACTTCCCCCAGTTTTGCTTTTAAACATTGCTGTGAATCTGCTAGTGAGTGCTGTTTTTTTGTGTTTTATATATATATATATATATATATATATATAGCAATTATCTAGAGAAATTATATTTATGATTATAATGAGTGACAGTAATATATCTTTGCTCCAATATCGGCGTATGTTTCAGACACAGACCATTGTATTAGTTAAAAATTAGATATTAAAATTATTCACCATTACCTTATCACTTATTTAGCAGAAAGGTCTTTGTATTAGGATAGCGGTTCGTAATGGTGTTATTAATATATTGAAGGTTGCTGCAACCTATTTCACTGTTACTAGGTCTGCTAGAGCTATACATATACCTGCCCTCATATATTTAAATTGCTCTGCACGGTACACTCAAGTAGCATGTGTATAAAGTGCTGGGAGCTGTGTAGAAATACCGGGTTAGTCCCTCTGTGCAAGTGCTATGAAGTCTTCAGACTCGCCAGAAACACAAGTTATGGAGCAGCGGTCACAAAGACTGCTGCTCCATAACCCTATCCGCCTGCTCTGAGCAGGAGGACAGGAATTGCCTGAATTCAACCCAATCGAGTACAATCGGGTTGATTGATACCCCCTGCTGGCGGATGATTGGCCGCGAGTCTGCAGGGGGCGTATTGCTCTCCGCATTCAGCGATGTCTTGTGGACCTGATCCGCACTGTCTCATTGCCGCCTCCTCTATCTCAAAGACTGTTGAAACAAATTTCACAGAAGCATGTAAACTACCTTAGAGGATAACTAGAACATAAGTAGCGTCTCTGCGATTTTGCTGTGATGTATTGCTAGTAAACATAAATTACAGGTATTTAGTTTAGCATTTAGAGGCCATCCACCTAGTAATAAATAATGTTCTAGATATCGATAAGTACTGAAACGGCTATATTATAAGAGCCGTGATTAAGTATATACTGCCAGAGACTTAAAAATGGAGATCCCGTGTGCGCCTAACCCTAACGCATTTCGCCCGTATAGGGCTTTTTCAAATCTATAAGGGCGGCCTGAGGATCTCTTGACCTTGAACCTTTGGAAGCTCAGCATTTTGACGAGATGCCATCAGATCCAACTATGGAACCCCCCCCCGAGGGTTATCCTGGAGAACACTTCCGGATGGAGAGCCCACTCCCCGAGATAAAAAGTCTGTCTGCTCAGAAAATCCGCTTCTCAATTGTCCACTTCTGGAATGTAGAAGGCAGATGGGAGACAATCGTGAGCTTCCACCCACTGCAGAATGCGAGTCACCTTCTTCATGGCCAAGGAACTCAGAGTTTCTCCCTGGTGATTGATGTAAGCCACTCCGGTGATGTTGTCTGACTGGAATCAGATAAACTGGACTAAAGATAATTGAGGCCACGCTGATAGGGCATTGAAGATTGCTCTCAATTCCAAGATGTTTATCTCTTCCCGAGATCCCAGTACCTGAGCTTTTAGGTTACTCCAAACAGCTACCCAGCCTAACAGGCTGGCGTCTGTAGTCACAATCACCCAGGAAGGTCTCAGGAAGCAAGTGCCCTGAGACAGGCGTTTCTGTGACATCCACCACGATAGTCTCTTGTTAGAGGATACAGATTCATCCTCTGTGATAAATCTGAATGGTCTCAGGTCCATTGACTGAGCATGCAAAGCTGCAGAGGTTGCAGATGTAACCGAGCAAAGGGAATGATGTACATGGAAGCCACCATCAGACCAATCACCTCCATGCATTGAGCCACTGATGTAGGAATAGCAGGCTGGAGAGAAAAGTAAGAAGAAACATAATTTATGCTTACCTGATAAATTTATTTCTCTTGTAGTGTATCCAGTCCACGGATCATCCATTACTTATGGGATATATTCTCCTTCCCAACAGGAAGTTGCAAGAGTCCACCCACAGCAAAGCTGCTATATAGCTCCTCCCCTAACTGCCATTACCAGTCATTCGACCGAAAACATGCAGAGAAAGGAAAACCATAGGGTGCAGTGGTGACTGTAGTTTAATGGAAAAATTACCTGCCTTAAAGTGACAGGGCGGGCCGTGGACTGGATACACTACAAGAGAAATAAATTTATCAGGTAAGCATAAATTATGTTTTCTCTTGTTAAGTGTATCCAGTCCACGGATCATCCATTACTTATGGGATACCAATACCAAAGCTAAAGTACACGGATGATGGGAGGGACAAGGCAGGTACTTAAACGGAAGTTACCACTGCCTGTAAAAAACCCTTTCTCCCAAAAATAGCCTCCGAAGAAGCAAGGTATCAAATTTGTTAAATTTGAAAAAGTATGAAACGCAGACCAAGACTCCGTCTTGTAATCTGTTCAACAGAAGCCACATTTAAAAAAGGCCCAAGTGAAAACCACAGCTCTAGTAGAATGAGCTGTAATCCATTCAGGAGGCTGCTGTCCAGCAGTCTCATAAGCTAAATGAATTATGCTTTTTAACCAAAAAGACAGAGAGGTTGCTGAAGTCCTTTGACCTCTCCTCTGTCCAGAATAGACAACAAACAAGGTGAATGTTTGATGAAAATCTGTAGTAGCTTGTAAGTAAAACTTTAAAACACGAACCACGTCCAAATTGTGTAATAGACGTTCCTTCTTTGAAGAAGGATTAGGATACAAGAATGGAACAACAATCTCTTGAGTGATATTCTTGTTAGATACCACCTTAGGTAAAAACCCAGGTTGGTACACAGGACTACCTTATCCGTACGGAGAACCAGATAAGGAGAATCACATTGCAACGCAGATAACTCGGAGACTCTATGAGCCGAGGAAATAGCTACCAAAAAGGAACTTTCCAAGATAGAAGTTTGATATCTATGGAATGAAAAGGTTCAAATGGAACTCCTTGAAGAACCTTAAGAACCAGCTTTTAGCTCCATGGCGGAGCAACATTTTTAACCACAGGCTTGGTTCTAACCAAAGCCTGACCAAATGCCTGAACGTCTAGAATACCTGCCAGACGCTTGTGCAAAAGAATAGACAGAGTAGAAATCTGTACTTTTAAAGAACTAGCTGACAACCCTTTTCTCAAAATCATCTTGGAGAAAAGATAATATCCTGGGAATCCAGACTTTACTCCATGAGTAACCCTTGGATTCATAACAATAAGATATTTACACCATATCTTATGTTAAATTTTCCTAGAGACAGGCTTTTATGCCTGCATTAAGGTATCAATTACTGACTCGGAGAAGCCATGCTTTGATAACATCAAGCGTTCTGTCTCCAGGCAGTCCATCTCAGATTAGTTATATTTAGATGGTTGAAAAGACCCTGAGGTAGAGGGTCCTGTCTCAGAAGCAGAGACCGTGGTGGAAAGGATGACATGTCCACCAGATCTGCATACCAGGTCCTGCGTGGCCACGCAGGCGCTGTCAAAAGCACCAAAGCACTCTCCTGCTTGATCTTGTGCAAACCCCTCCGGAGGGAATTCCCACTCCCCCGGATGAAAAGTCTGACGACTTAGAAAATCTGCCTCCCAGTTCTCAACACCTGGGATAGGGATAGCTTTTAGACAAGAGTGAGTCTCTGTCCAGTGAATTATTTTAAGACTTCTAACATTGCTAGGGAACTTCTGTTCCCCCTTGATGGTTGATGTAAGCCACAGTCGTGATATTGTCCGACTGAAATATGATGTACCTCAGAGTTGCTAACTGAGGCCAAGTCTGAAGAGCATGGAATATCGCTCCCAGTTCCAGAATATTCATTAGAAGGAGGGTCTCCTCCTGAGTCCACTATCCCTGAGCCTTCAGGGAGTTCCAGACTGTATCCCAACCTAAAAGGCTGGCATCTGTTGTAACAATTGTCCCATCTGACCTGCGGAAGGTCATACCCTTGGACAGATGGACCCGAGATAGTCACCAGAGAAGAGAATCTCTGGTTTCTTGGTCCGGATTTAACAGGAGAACAAATCTGTGTAATCCCCGTTCCTCTGGCTGAGCATGCATAGTTGCAGTGGTCTGAAATGTAGGCGTGCAAACGGTACTATGTCCCTTGCCGCTACCATTAAGCCGATTACATTCATGTACTGAGCCACCAAAGGGCGCGGATGGAATGAAGAACACGGCAGAAATTTAGAAACTTTGACAACCTGGACTCCGTTAGGTAAATTTTAATTTCTACAAAATCTATCAGAATCCCTAGGAGGGAAACCCTTGATATTGGGGATAGAGAACTCTTTCCTTGTTCACTTTCCACCCATGCGATCTCAGAAATGCCAGTACTACGTCCGTATGAGACTTGGCAACTTGGATGTTTGACGCCTGTATCAGGATGTCGTCTAAATAAGGGGCCACTTCTATGCCCCGCGGCCTAAGGACCGCCAAAGTGACCCCAGAACCTCCATAAAGATTCTAGGGGCTGTAGTTAACCCAAAGGAAAGAGCTACAAACTGGTAATGCCTGTCTAGAAAGGCAAACCTGAAAAACCGATGGTGATCTTTATGCATCGTAATGTGAGGATAAGCATCCTTCAAATCCATTGTAGTCCTCTATTGACTCTCCTGGATCATAGTTAAGATGGTACGAATAGTTTCCATCTTAAATGATAGAATTCTAAAGAATTTGTTTAAGATCTTTTAGATCCAAAATAGGTCTGAAGGTTTCCTTTCCTTGGGAACCACAAACCGATTTGAGGAAAACTGTGTCCCTGTTCCTCTATTGGAACTGAATGGGTCACGTACACAATGCAAGAATGTCTCTTTCTTTATCTGGTTTGCAGATAAATGTGAAAGGCAAAAACTCCCCTTTCTTGGGGGGGAAAGCTTTGAAATCCAGAAGATATCTCTGGGGTATAATTTCCAATGCCCAGGGATCCTGGGCATCTCTTGCCCACGCCTGGGCGAAGAATGAAGTCTGCCCCCTATAGGATCCGTTACCAGATAGGGGTCCGTTCCTCATGCTGTTTTAGAGGCAGCAGCAGGCTCCTTGACCTGCTTATCTTTGTTCCAGGTCCGGTTGTCTCCAGACCACCTTGGACTGAGCAAAAGTTCCCTCTTATTTTGCCTTAGAGGAAGTTGATGCCACACCTGCCTTGAATTTTCGAAAGGCACGAAAATTAGGCCTTTTTTGTCCCTTGATTTGGACCTGTCCTGAGGAAGGGCATGATCTTTTCCTCCAGTGATATAAGTAATAATCTCCTTCAAACTAGGCCTGAATAGGGTCTGCCCCTTGAAGGGAAGTTAAGTAGCTTATTTATTAAAGTCACGACAGCTGACCATGATATAAGCCATAGCGCTCTGCGCGCCAGTATAGTAAAAAACAGAATTCTTAGCCGTTAGTCTAGTCAAAGGAACAAAGGCATCAGAAAACAAAGGAATTGGCTAGCTTAAGTGCTCTAAGCTTGTCAAATATATTCATCCAATGGAGCCTGTAAAGCCTCATCAAGAGACTCAAACCAGAACGCCGCAGCAGCAGTGACAGGAGCAATGCGTGCAAGGGGCTGCAGGATAAAACCTTGTTGAATAAACATTTTTTATCCATTGGATCTAAAAAAGCACAACAGTCCTCGCCAGAGGTAGTGGTACGCTTAGCTAGAGTAGAAACTCTTCTCTCCACCTTAGGAACTGTCTGCCATAAGTCCCGTGTGGTGGCAACTATTAGAAAACATTCTTCTAAAAAATAGGATGGGAAGAGAACGGCACACCTGGTCTATCCCATTCCTTATGAAAAATTTTAGTAAACCTCTTTAGGTATTGGAAAAACATAAGTACACACCGGCACTGCATATTATTTATCCAGTCTACACAATTTCTCTGGCACTGCGATTGTACACATTCATTCAGAGCAGCTAAAGCCTCCCTGAGCAACAAGTGGAGGTTCTCAAGCATAAATTTTAAATGTAGAAATATCAGAATCAGGTTAAATCATCTTCCCTGAGTCACAAATATCACCCACAGACTAAGCATATTGTGAGGTAGTATCAGACATGGTTCTTAAAGCGTCTGTATGCTCTGTATCTACCCCCAGAGCTGTTTTGCTTTCCTTTAATTTCAGGTAGTCTGACTAATACTGCTGCCAGTGTATTATACACAACCTTTGCCATGTCTTGTAAAATAAACGCTATGGGCGCCATTGATATACTTGGCGCCATTTGAGCGTGAGTCCCTGGAGCGGGAGTCAAAGGGTCTGACACGTGGGGAGAGTTAGTCGGCATAACTTCCCCCTCGACAGAATCCTCTGGTAAAATAAACGCTATGGGTGCCCTTGATGTACTTGGCGCCATTTGAGCGTGAGTCCCTAAAGCGGGAGTCAAAGGGTCTGACACGTGGGGAGTTAGTCGGCATAACTTCCCCCTCGACAGAATCCTCTGGTGATAATGTTTTTAAATACAAAAAATGATCTTTATTGTTTAACATAAAATCAGTACATCTGGTACACATTCTAAAATGGGGTTCCACCATGGCTTTAAACATAATAAACACAGAGCCTCCTCTATGTTAGACATGTTAGAACTAATAAAGAGACTAGTAAGCTTGGAAAACACTTTAAATCAAGTTAACAAGCAAATATAACAAACGTTACTGTGCCTTTAAGAGAAACAAATTTTGTCAAAATTTGAAAAACAGTGAAAAAAGGCAGTAAATCAAACGAAATTTTTACAGTACATGTAATAAGTTAACAGAGCATTGCACCCACTTGCAAATGGATGATTAACCCCTTAATGCAAAAAACAGATAAAAAAAAAAAAACAACATTTTTTTAAACAGACACAACAAAACTGCCACAGCTGAGCTGTGGATTACCTTCCCTATAACTGTTTCTATGCAAAATTTAAGCCAGCCAGGTGGAAAAATTAGGCCCCAATAAGTTTTATCACCAAACATATGTTAAAAAACGATTAAACATGCCAGCAAACGTTTTAAAACACATTCTTATAAGAGTATGTATGTCTATTAATAAGCCTGATCCAGTCGCTATCACTGCATTTAAGGCTTTACTTACATTACTTCGGTATCAGCAGTATTTTCTTAGTCAATTCCATTCCTTAGAAAAATATATTACTGCACATACCTTAGCATATATCTCTATCAATCAGCCTGGTACCAGTCGCTTTCACTGCATTTAAAGGCTGCACTTACATTACTTCGGTATCAGCAGTATTTTCTTAGTCAATTCCATTCCTTAGAAAAATATTTTACTGTACATACCTTATTTGCAGGAAAACCTGCACGCCATTCCCCCTCTGAAGTACCTTACTCCTCAGAATGTGTGAGAACAGCAACTGGATCTTAGTTACGTCTGCTAAGATCATAGAAAAAACACAGGCAGATTCTTCTTCCAAATACTGCCTGAGATAAACAGCACACTCCGGTGCCATTTAAAAATAACAAACTTTTGATTGAAGAAATAAACTAAGTATAAAAAACCACAGACTCTCACGACCTCCTATCTATGTTGAGACTTGCAAGAGAATGACTGGTAATGGCAGTTAGGGGAGGAGCTATATAGCAGCTTTGCTGTGGGTGGACTCTTGCAACTTCCTGTTGGGAAGGAGAATATATCCCATAAGTAATGGATGATCCGTGGACTGGATACACTTAACAAGAGAAAGTGTGGGTTTTCTGACATCCGTCAGAAAAATCTTCATGGACAGGGAAACTATGATTGTCCCTAGAAAATACACTTTTGTAGCTGGAACTAGGGAACTCTTTTCCAGATTCAATTTCCACCCATGGAAACGTAGAAAAGAAAACATCTCTGTATGAGATTTCTCTAGTTGAAAGAAGACGCCTGAACCAAGATATGTCTAGATAAGGTGCCACAGCAATTCCCTGGGATCTGATCACTGTCAATAGAGTCCCCAGAACCTTCATGAATATTCTGGGAGCCGTAGCAAGACCAAACGGAAGAGCAACAAATTGGAAATGCTTTTCCAGAAAGTCAAACCTTAAATACTAGTGATGATCCCTGAGATTGCAAACGAGTAAATACTCGTCCTATAGGTGTATGGTCATCACAAACTGACCTTCCTGAACCAATGGAAGAATGGAACCAATAGTTTCCATCTTGATGGACTGAACCCTGAGGAATTTGTTAAAGAGAACGCCCAAACAAGGACTTGAACCCTTGGCCCTGAGATTAAAGATCAATGAGCAACCGACTGAGCTATCCGGGCTCCTTGTAATAGAGCCTGTGGATTGTGTCACAGCCGCACCTGGATATGAACCTGGGTATACTGGGTCCCAGCCTGTTTCTCTAATCCAGCGCCACCAGAGGGCTATAAATAGACTCACTGAACTCCGCTCCTGTATACGGAAGTGCGGAAGTCATGTGAGCAGCTTTTTTAAAAATAAAAAGTCCTTTAGAACGTTTTCCTTCCATAACTCTTCAGCCAAGACTGAAGTTCTCAAATATATGTGTTAAAATGTATATCAAAACTCAGATAAAATATGATGTAGCAGACATTCATAAAGACTTCAATAGAAACATAAAAAATGTTCATTAGACAGGACAGCATAGGTTATACTTAAAATTAAACTTATCAGAGTCAGAAGTACATATATATTTTATACTCGTCCTATAGGTGTATGGTCGCCACAAACTGACCTTCCTGAACCAATGGAAGAATGGAACCAATAGTTTCCATCTTGAAGTTATAAATTGATTTACATTTTAATAAGTGAAATAAGTATTTGATCCCCTATCACTCAGCATGATTTCTGGCTCCCAGATGTCTTCTATACAGGTAACAAGCTGAGATTAGGAGCACTCTTTTAAAAGGAGTGCTCCTAATCTCAGCGTGTTACCTGTATAAAAGACACCTGTCCACAGAAGCAATCAATCAATCAGATTCCAAACTCTCCATGGCCAAGACCAAAGAGCTGTCCAAGGATGCCAGGGACAAGATTGTAGACCTACACAAGGCTGGAATGGGCTACAAGACCATCGCCAAGCAGCTTAGTGAGAAGGTGACAACAGTTTGTGTCATTATTCGCAAATGGAAAAAACACAAAATAACTATCAATCTCTCTTGGTATGGGGCTCCACATAAGATCTCACCTCGTGGAGTTTCAATGATCATGAGAACGGTGAGGAATCAGCACAGAACATGGAGGTGGAAACATTATGCTTTGGGGGTGTTTTTTTGCTAAGGGGACAGGACAACTTCACCACATCAAAGGAACGATGGACGGGTCCATGTACCTTAAAATCTTGGGTGAGAACCTCCTTCCCTCAGACAGGGCATTGAAAATGGGTCGTGATTGGGTATTCCAGCATGACAATGACCCAAATCACACAGCCAAGGCAACAAAGGAGTGGCTCAAGAAAAAAACACATTAAGGTCCTGGAGTGGTCTAGCCAGTTTCCAGACCTTAATCCCACAGAAAATCTATGGAGGGAGCGAAAGGTTCGAGTCGCCAAACGTCAGCCTTGAAACCTTAATGACTTGGAGAGGATCTGCAAAGAGGAGTGGGACAAAATCACTCATGAGATGTGTGCAAACCTGGTGGCCAACTACAATAAATGTCTGACCTCTGTGATTGCCAACAAGGGTTTTGCTATCAAGTACTAAGTCATGTTTTGCAAAGTGGTCAAATACTTATTTGACTCATTAAAATGTAAATCAATTTATAACTTTTTTGAAATGCGTTTTTCTGGATTTTTTGTTGTTATTCTGTCTATCACTGTTCAAATAAACCTACCATTAACATTATAGACTGATCATTTCTTTGTCAGTGGGCAATTGTACAAAAACATAAATTATGCTTACCTGATAATTTAATTTCCATCTGTATGAGGAGAGTCCACGACTTCATTCATTACTTGTGGGAATTCAGAACCTGGCCACCAGGAGGAGGCAAAGACACCCCAGCCAAAGGCTTAAATACCTTCCCCACTCCCCTCATCCCCCAGTCATTCTGCCAAGGGAACAAGGAACAGTAGGAGAAATATCAGGGTATAAATGTTGCCAGAAAAAAAACAAAAGAAATTTAGGTCCGCAAAACGGAGAACCGGGCAGGAGCCGTGGACTCTCCACGTACTGATGGAAATTAAATTATCAGGCATAATTTATGTTTTCCATCTTAATACGAGGAGAGTCCACGGCTTTATTCATTACTTGTGGGAAACAAATACCCAAGCTCTAGAGGACACTGAATAAAAACGGGAGGGTAAAAAAGGAGGCGGACCCTAGTCTGAGCGCACCACAGCCTGTAAAACCTTTCTCTCAAAAGCTGCTTCAGCCGAAGCAAAAACATCAAATTTGTTAAATTTTTAAAAAGTATGTAAGGAGGACTAGGTAGCCGCCTTACAAATCTGCTCCATAGAGGCCTCATTTCTGAAGGCCCAAGAAGAAGCCACAGCTCTAGTTGAGTGAGCCGTAATCCTCTGAGGAGGCTTATGTCCCTAAGGTTGTGTCTAATCGCAATATTAATCAGGAGATTGTAGTTCCTTCCTTGTGTCCTAACCCTTCTTCTTCAAAGGAACCGTTACTTCATAACTTGGATGTGGTTCGAGCTTTGAAATTTTATCTTCAGGCTACGAAGGATTTCAGACAGACTTCTGCATTGTTTGTTGTCTATTCGGGGAAGCTCAAAGGGCAGAAAGCTTCTTCCACTTCCCCATCTTTCTGATTGAGGAGCATGATTCACTTGGGCAATAACCTCCAGAACCCAAGGATCCTGCACGTCTCTCATCCAAGCTTCCACGAAAAGAGATAGTCTGCCCCCTACGAGATCCAGAGATGGATTGGGGGCTGCCCCTTCATGATGACTTTGTCTCGGCGGGCTTCTTGCTCTGCTTGGTTTTATTACAAGACTGAGATGGTTTCCAAGATCCCTTGGACTGCTTGGGCTTCGCGGCAGGCTGCTATTGTTGGGACTTGTCCGAACGATATAAAGGGACAAAAATTAGGACCCTTAGGTTTATTCTTCTTAGCCTGCGGTAGAAAGGCACCCTTGCCCCCCGTGACCGTGGATATGATAGAGTCCAGGCCTGGACCGAAAACAACCTTTCCCTTAAATGGAAGGAAAAGTAATATAGATTTGGACGTCATGTCAGCAGACCACGACTTCAACTAAAGGGCCCTCCGGGCAGAAGAGAAAAGCCTGATGTCTTGGCATTCAAGCGAATAATCTGCATATTTGCATCACAGATAAACAAATTAGTTACCATCAGGGCCTTAATTCTTCATGTAATCTCATCGAGGGGAGTCTCCACCTCGATCATCTCCAACAGAGAGTCACACCAATAGGTAGAGGCTCCCGCTACCGCAGCGACCGCCGATGCAGGCTGAAATACGAACCCCGTGTGCTGAAACATCTTTCTTAACAGGGTCTCTAATTTCTTATCCATGGGTTCCTTAAACGATGAACTATCCTTGAGTGGGATAGTGGTGCACTTAGCGAGCGTGGAGATAGCTCCATCCAACTTAGGGACAGATCCCCACAATTTTAGCTGAGAATCAGGAACCAGGAACAACTTTTTAAAAGAAGAAGAAGGGGAGAAAGAGGAACCAAGTCTCTCCCATTCATTCTTTATAATATTCGCCATCTTTACGGGAACCGGGAAAGTCTGTGGCACCACCCTGTCCTCATAAACTTTATCAAGCTTAGGAATAGAAGGTTCCTCCAGTAACTTCAGTTCCGGAACCTCTAGAGTAGCCAACACCTCTTTTAATAAAAAGCGTAAGTGCTCCATCCTAAACCTAAAGTATGGTTCCTCCGCAGCCGAAGATTTAGAGGCCGAAGATTCCGACCCAGAGAAAGAGTCCTCCTAAGTATCGGAATCCTCTGCATCAGCGGATAATCTAGTGTCAGAAACATCCAATGGAGTAGATGACCCCTGGGAAGGATAGCAAAGTTTAACCTTTTGCTTGCGCTTAGCAGTGCAAGGTAAAGCACTGAAGCCGCAGACACCGCCGTTTGCAACTGATCAGCAAAATCTGGCGTCCACAGGGCCCCTCCCGCAGGAGGATTAGTAGTGCACTGGGGAGCTGCATGTGTAAACAGAGATGATTGTAGGGAACGCACCTCGTGGGACGGAGACCCCTCAGAGGTTGACGGCTCAGTGGTACTAAACATTTTTTTTTTTTAGATATTACTATTTTATCAAGGCATGTGGAACATAGTTGAGCAGGTGGATATACCGTAGCCTCCACACAATAAACACAGGCATTAGATTTAGGCAAAGAGGGAGTACCCTCTAACGCATCAAGAAAAAGAGCGCTAAACTAAACCGGCTGCGCAGTAATTTAAATGAAGGAAAAACCTGACTGTTCAGACATTACCAGAGCCACATCTCACACATGTTGCAGCAAAAAACACAATAAAGCAATCATGTATAAATCCCCCCCTGTTCAATAATCACCTTCCGGAGATATTAACCCTTGATTCTATACAGATAAGAGGAGCCACACTGTGACCCTGTCTTCTTGTGTTATCATTACATGTATAAAATGAAACGATCTTACCAGAATCTACGCCGTGGAACAGGAACACAGCCTCTCCAGACCCTAACATTCGTCCATGCTCTCACTGAGAGGCTGACAAGACTACTTAAAACTCCAGTCCCATTCCGAAGACTACTAACCTCCATAAGAGACTACTCAGAATCTTGTGACACTTCTCTGCCAACCTCCTGTGATGAAAGGCAAAGAATGACTGGGGGATGAGGGGAGTGAAGGGGGGGGGGGGGTATTAAAGCCTTTGGCTGGGGTGTCTTTGTCTCCTCCTGGTGGCCAGGTTCTGAATTCCCACAAGTAATTAATCAAGCCGTGGACTCTCCTCGTATTAAGATGGAAATCAGCAGAGGATCAAATAATTTTTTCCCTCACTATATATCTATAGAAATAGATATACATAGGAATATATATATATATATATATATATATATATATATATATATATACAGTATATATATATATATATATATATATATATATATATATATATTAATTAATAACGGAAGTAAAATTTTCCTCTATGTGAAGAACATTGGAATGTGAAATGTTAATAACTCCAGTTTGGTTAGCGCGCAAGCAATAAGTGTTAGGCTTTTTCTTCTGCGCTCTTCTTAGTCTATGGGGAGAATAAGTTAGCGTGGTTGTGCCATTTAAAGTCCTTTGGTTAATGCGCGTCAGGTTTCACTTGTGCACAAAACTTTTACTTTCAATTTGTAATCTGCGTGCGCAAAAAGATTACTTCTGGTGGAGTAATGCTCGAGCGAAAGAGCTAAAATCATGCACCACTAATCTAGCCCATAGTAAGAACTGTGGGCCCTGAGCTGGCAGGGCAGTCAGTAGCGGCAGCTGCGTAACACAGCTGCACCATTATTTTTTAAAAAGACATAAAAAATGAAAGAAGAACAGAGATGATAATAAGAGAAAGTAACTAGCTACAGCACGTTTAGATTGCAGATGCATCTAAATTAAATTACCTAAGGAAGGAATTCCTCTCTTCAAGCTTAAGTTGTTTCTGCCCAATCTGTTCTATTTCCAGAGATAAATTCCTTAATTCAGTTTGTAGCTTTGCCACTTCAGAGGCATTTAATTCTCGCGCTTTTGTAACAGCATCTAAAATAGAACAAAGAAATCCAAAGCAAAAGCAGAATTCAGATAAACATCATTTTACATAAACCTTAAAGGCACATAAAACATCAGTCCCAGCCTACTACTGTGAATAAGCTGTTAAGTAAGGCTGTTGCTTGACGCTTACCCTTCTAACTATCTACATTGATTGGTTGAAATCAATGTCCCTCAAGATTCAATCCTGAAGCACATTTCGTGTACGACCATCAGACTGTTTAATGACACGCTCCTTCACCCCCTCGGTAGATAAAGCGGCATCTAGGAACCATACTCTACTCACGCCCCAGTGTTGAGATCCCATAACTTGACCACATCATTTTGATCAAATTGGCTCAGATCTACCAGCAGCGCCTTCAGGATCTACTGGTAGATCTTGATCTACCTATGTTTTTTGTAAGTTTAGATTTATTTATCTTAATTTAATCTTAGGTTTTTTATTTTAAGTAATGTTAGTATTTTTTATTTTAATTTTAAAGTGAAGGTAAAGTCAAACGCTCTATTATAAACAATTATAGATATCAAGGCAAATAAATATAAGTTTCATTCATCAATATTCCCCAAAATATATATTACCTGAGATATCTTATTTTATTGTCATGTAATCGGCTTTCCGAAAATCAACCCGTACAATGTTTTTTTTTTATAAAGAACTATCACGTGGTTGAGCCATCCAATTGATTCTTTGGCCGTTAGGCGGCCGTCAAATTTCGTCATCAACAGATGGGTCTATATGCGCATGCGTAACATTTTCTACTTCTCATTTTCCAAGCGTGCGCGTCCTCATTTCGCGCATGCACAGTATAAACTTTAGGTAGTAGTCATAGTAGGAGCTGCCGAGGAACTTGCTAAGTATTTTCGCATGCGCAGTAGAGAGCGACAACCGAGATTAACGCATGCAAAAAGATCGCTGAGAACAAATGATGCGCATGCGCTGTTATTCCATGCTCGATGTGCACAAGCGTAGTAGACACGTATAGAGCGGGTGGGACCGCTCTATAAGTCACAGTATCATAAACCCGGAACTTGAGGATGGGAGGAGAATCTGAACGGAACGGTAACAAAACTATTGTTAGAAAAATACCTAAATAACTAAATATTTGTAAAAAACAAACTTAGCGACTGGATTGGAGTTATTAAAAGGATCCTAAATACCATTGCTGCTTAACAAAACTTTACCTTCACTTTAACTTTTTTTTTTTATTTTAAGTAATTGGGGTTAATTTAGGGGGTGTTAGGTTAGGGTGCTTAGTGATTAAATTAGTTACTTGCGTTGTGGGGGATGGCGGTTTAGGAGTTAATAGGTTTATTTTATTAGTATCAATGTGGGGGCGGTGGTTTAGAGGTTAATAACTTTATTTAGGTGTTAGCGATATGGGGGTTAATAGGTTTATTTTAATAGTAGCAATGTGGGGGGCGGCGGTTTAGGGGCTAATAGCTTTATTATAGTAGTAGTGATGTGGGGGGCTGGCGGTTTAGGGCTTAATATGTAGTTTATAGGTGTTAGTGTACTTTGTGACATTTTAGTTATGAGTTTTGTGAAACATTTATGTTTCGCAAAATCCATAACTACTGGTCTCAGATAGTTAAATTGGATTGCGGCAGTATAGACTATAACGCTAGCGTTATAGCTGGACCGCACAGCCTGTAATACAGGCGAAATGAAAATTTTCATCGGTATAGCCGTACCGCACAACTTGTAATTTAGGTGAAAGATACCAAAAGAACAAAGAAAAATTGATAATAGGAGTAAATTAGAAAGTTGCTCAAAATTGCTGCTCTATCTGAATCCTGAAATAAAAAATTTGGATTCAGTGTCTCTTTAATGGCAGGAACGCCCACTGATGATACGCTCAGAAAGACAGGTGAAGCGATGCTCGATGAATTTCCAACATGATCGTGACTACAAATCTAAGCCACTGTCTCTTTAACTGTACACAATATTCACAATGTTTAGAATTCACATGAATCTCATTGTTGAGCGAGTGTAATGCAGATTAATAAAACACATGCGGCTAGATTTAGAGTTTTGTCGGTAACGACCCGCGTAGCTAACGCTGGCTTTTTTTTCCCCGCACCTTTTAAATACCGCTGGTATTTAGAGTTCACAGAAGGGCTGCGTTAGGCTCCAAAAAAGGAGCGTATAGCATATTTACCGCAACTGCAACTCTCAATACCAGCGTTGCTTACGGACGCGGCCAGCTTCAAAAACGTGCTCGTGCACGATTCCCCCATAGGAAACAATGGGACAGTTTGAGCTGAAAAAAAAACCTAACACCTGCAAAAAAGCAGCGTTCAGCTCCTAACGCAGCCCCATTGTTTCCTATGGGGAAACACTTCCTAAGTCTGCACCTAACACCCTAACATGTACCCCGAGTCTAAACACCCTAACCTTACACTTATTAACCTCTATTCTGCCGCCGCCGCTATCGCTGACCCCTGCATTTTATTATTAACCCCTAATCTGCCACTCCGTACACCGCCGCAACCTACGTTATCCCTATGTACCCCTAATCTGCTGCCCCTAACACCGCCGACCCCTATATTATATTTATTAACCCCTAATCTGCCCCCCACAACGTCGCCGCCAGCTACCTACAATAATTAACCCCTAATCTGCTGACCGGATCTTGCCGCTACTCTAATAAATGGATTAACCCCTAAAGCTAAGTCTAACCCTAACACTAACACCCCCCTAAGATAAATATAATTTAAATCTAACAAAATAAATTAACTCTTATTATATAAATTATTCCTATTTAAAGCTAAATACTTACCTGTAAAATAAACCCTAATATAGCTACAATATAAATAATAATTATATTATAGCTATTTTAGGATTAATATTTATTTTACAGGCAACTTTGTAATTATTTTAACTAGGTACAATAGCTATTAAATAGTTAATAACTATTTAATAGCTACCTAGTTAAAATAATTACAAAATTACCTGTAAAATAAATCCTAACCTAAGTTACAATTAAACCTAACACTACACTATCAATAAATTAATTAAATACAATACCTACAAATAACTACAATTAAATAAACTAACTAAAGTACAAAAAATAAAAAATAAACTAAGTAACAAAAAATAAAAAAATATTTACAAACATTTGAAAAATATTACAACAATTTTAAACTAATTACACCTACTCTAAGCCCCCTAATAAAATAACAAAGACCCCCAAAATAAAAAAAATGCCCTACCCTATTCTAAATTAAAAAAGTTCAAAGCTCTTTTACCTTACCAGCCCTGAAAAGGGCCATTTGCGGGGCATGCCCCAAATAATTCAGCTCTTTTGCCTGTAAAAAAAAAACATAATTTATGCTTACCTGATAAATTTATTTATCTTGTAGTGTATTCAGTCCACGGGTCATCCATTACTTATGGGATATATTCCCTTCCCAACAGGAAGTTGCAAGAGGATCACCCAAGCAGAGCTGCTATATAGCTCCTCCCCTCACATGTCATATCCAGTCATTCGACCGAAACAAGACAAGAAAGGAGAAACCATAGGGTGCAGTGGTGACTGGAGTTTTAATTAAAATTTAGATCTGCCTCAAAAAAGACAGGGCGGGCCGTGGACTGAATACACTACAAGAGAAATAAATTTATCAGGTAAGCATAAATTATGTTTTCTCTTGTTAAGTGTATTCAGTCCACGGGTCATCCATTACTTATGGGATACCAATACCAAAGCTAAAGTACACGGATGATGGGAGGGACAAGGCAGGAACTTTAAACGGAGGGAACCACTGCCTGTAGAACCTTTCTCCCAAAAACAGCCTCCGAAGAAGCAAAAGTGTCAAATTTGTAAAATTTTGAAAAGGTATGAAGCGAAGACCAAGTCGCAGCCTTGCAAATCTGTTCAACAGAGGCCTCATTCTTAAAGGCCCAGGTGGAAGCCACAGCTCTAGTGGAATGAGCTGTAATTCTTTCAGGGGGCTGCTGTCCAGCAGCCTCATAGGCTAAACGTATTATACTACGAAGCCAAAAGGAGAGAGAGGTAGCCGAAGCTTTTTGACCTCTCCTCTGCCCAGAGTAAACGACAAACAGGGAAGAAGTTTGACGAAAATCTTTAGTTACTTGTAAATAGAACTTCAGGGCACGGACTATGTCCAGATTATGCAAAAGTCTTTCCTTCTTTGAAGAAGGGTTAGGACATAATGATGGAACAACAATCTCTTGATTGATGTTCCTGTTAGAAACTACCTTAGGTAAGAACCCAGGTTTAGTACGCAGAACTACCTTGTCTGAATGGAAAATCAGATAAGGAGAATCACAATGTAAGGCAGATAACTCAGAGACTCTTCGAGCCGAGGAAATAGCCATCAAAAACAGAACTTTCCAAGATAACAGCTTAATATCAATGGAATGAAGGGGTTCAAACGGAACACCTTGAAGAACCTTAAGAACTAAGTTTAAGCTCCACGGCGGAGCAACAGTCTTAAACACAGGCTTAATCCTAGCCAAAGCCTGACAAAAAGCCTGAACGACTGGAACCTCTGCCAGACGTTTGTGTAAAAGAATAGACAGAGCGGAAATCTGTCCCTTTAACGAACTAGCAGATAAGCCCTTTTCTAAACCCTCTTGTAGAAAAGACAATATCCTAGGAATCCTAACCTTACTCCATGAGTAACTCTTGGATTCACACCAATACAAGTATTTACGCCATATCTTATGGTAAATTTTTCTGGTAACAGGTTTCCGAGCCTGTATTAAGGTATCAATAACCGACTCCGAGAAGCCATGCTTTGACAGAATCAAGCGTTCAATCTCCATGCAGTCAGTCTCAGAGAAATTAGATTTGGATGGTTGAAAGGACCCTGAATTAGAAAGTCCTGCCTCAGAGGCAGAGACCATGGTGGACAGGACGACATGTCCACTAGGTCTGCATACCAGGTCCTGCGTGGCCACGCAGGCGCTATCAGAATCACCGATGCTCTCTCCTGTTTGATCTTGGCAATCAGTCGAGGAAGCAGCGGAAATGGTGGAAACACATAAGCCATGTTGAAAACCCAAGGGGCTGCTAGAGCATCTATCAGCGCCACTCCTGGGTCCCTGGACCTGGATCCGTAACAAGGAAGTTTGGCGTTCTGGCGAGACGCCATGAGATCCAGTTCCGGTTTGCCCCAACGACGAATCAGTTGGGCGAAGACCTCCGGATGAAGTTCCCACTCCCCCGGATGAAAAGTCTGGCGACTTAGAAAGTCCGCCTCCCAGTTCTCCACGCCTGGGATGTAGATCGCTGACAGGTGGCAAGAGTGAGACTCTGCCCAGCGAATTATCTTTGAGACTTCTAACATCGCTAGGGAACTCCTGGTTCCCCCTTGATGGTTGATGTAAGCCACAGTCGTGATGTTGTCCGACTGAAATCTGATGAACCTCAGTGTTGCTAACTGAGGCCAAGCTAGAAGAGCATTGAATATTGCTCTTAATTCCAGAATATTTATTGGGAGGAGTTTTTCCTCCTGAGTCCACGATCCCTGAGCCTTCAGGGAGTTCCAGACTGCGCCCCAACCTAGCAGGCTGGCATCTGTTGTTACAATCGTCCAATCTGGCCTGCGAAAGGTCATCCCTTTGGACAGATGGACCCGAGAAAGCCACCAGAGAAGAGAATCTCTGGTCTCTTGATCCAGATTTAGTAGAGGGGACAAATCTGAGTTATCCCCATTCCACTGACTTAGCATGCATAATTGCAGAGGTCTGAGATGCAGGCGCGCAAATGGCACTATGTCCATTGCCGCTACCATTAAGCCGATTACTTCCATGCACTGAGCTACTGACGGGCGTGGAATGGAATGAAGGACACGGCAAGCATTTAGGAGTTTTAATAACCTGGACTCCGTCAGGTAAATTCTCATCCCTACAGAATCTATAAGAGTCCCTAGGAAGGGAACCCTTGTGAGTGGTAATAGAGAACTCTTTTCCACGTTCACCTTCCACCCATGCGACCTCAGAAATGCCAGAACTATCTCTGTATGAGACTTGGCAATTTGAAAACTTGACGCTTGTATCAGAATGTCGTCTAGGTACGGAGCCACCGCTATGCCTCGCGGTCTTAGGACCGCCAGAAGTGAGCCCAGAACCTTTGTAAAAATTCTCGGGGCCGTAGCTAACCCGAAGGGAAGAGCTACAAATTGGTAATGCCTGTTTAGAAAGGCAAATCTTAGGTACCGGTAATGATCTTTGTGAATCGGTATGTGAAAGTAGGCATCCTTTAAGTCCACTGTGGTCATATACTGACCCTCTTGGATCATGGGTAGGATGGTTCGAATAGTTTCCATTTTGAATGATGGAACTCTTAGGGATTTGTTTAAGATCTTTAGGTCCAAGATTGGTCTGAAGGTTCCCTCTTTCTTGGGAACCACAAACAGATTTGAGTAAAATACTTGCCCTTGTTCCGTCCGCGGAACTGGGTGGATCACCCACATTAGTAAGAGGTCTTGTACACAGCGTAGAAACGCCTCTTTCTTTATTTGGTTTGCTGATAACCTTGAAAGATGAAATCTCCCTTGTGGAGGAGAAGCTTTGAAGTCCAGAAGATATCCCTGGGATATGATCTCCAACGCCCAGGGATCCTGGACATCTCTTGCCCAAGCCTGGGCGAAGAGAGAAAGTCTGCCCCCCACTAGATCCGTTTCCGGATAGGGGGCCCTTTCTTCATGCTGTCTTAGGGGCAGAAGTAGGTTTTCTGGCCTGCTTGCCCTTGTTCCAGGACTGGTTAGGTTTCCAGCCCTGTCTGTAACGAGCAACAGTTCCTTCCTGTTTTGGAGCGGAGGAAGTTGATGCTGCTCCTGCCTTGAAGTTACGAAAGGCACGAAAATTAGACTGTTTGGCCTTTGATTTGGCCCTGTCCTGAGGAAGAGTATGACCCTTACCTCCAGTAATGTCAGCAATAATTTCTTTCAAGCCGGGCCCGAATAAGGTCTGCCCTTTGAAAGGAATATTAAGCAATTTAGATTTAGAAGTCACGTCAGCTGACCAGGATTTAAGCCATAGCGCTCTGCGCGCCTGGATGGCGAATCCAGAGTTCTTAGCCGTTAGTTTGGTTAAATGTACGACGGCATCGGAAACAAATGCGTTAGCTAGCTTAAGTGCTTTAAGCTTGTCCATAATCTCATCCAATGGAGCTGTGCGAATGGCCTCTTCCAGAGACTCAAACCAGAATGCCGCAGCAGCAGTGACAGGCGCAATGCATGCAAGGGGCTGTAAGATAAAACCTTGTTGAACAAACATTTTCTTAAGGTAACCTTCTAATTTTTTATCCATTGGATCCGAAAAAGCACAACTATCCTCCACCGGGATAGTGGTACGCTTAGCTAAAGTAGAAACTGCTCCCTCCACCTTAGGGACCGTCTGCCATAAGTCCCGTGTGGTGGCGTCTATTGGAAACATTTTTCTAAATATAGGAGGGGGTGAAAAAGGCACACCGGGTCTATCCCACTCCTTGTTAACAATTTCTATAAGCCTTTTAGGTATAGGAAAAACGTCAGTACACGCCGGTACCGCAAAATATTTATCCAGCCTACATACTTTCTCTGGAATTGCAACCGTGTTACAATCATTCAGAGCCGCTAAAACCTCCCCTAGTAATACACGGAGGTTCTCAAGCTTAGGGACCGTCTGCCAAAAGTCTTCTAAATTCTATTGGCTGATCGGAACAGCCAATAGAATGCAAGCTCAATCTGATTGGCTGATCCAATCAGCCAATCGGATTGAACTTGAATCTGATTGGCTGATTCCATCAGCCAATCAGAATTTTCCTACCTTAATTCCGATTGGCTGATAGAATCCTATCAGCTAATCGGAATTCGAGGGACGCCATCTTGGATGACGTCCCTTAAAGGAACCTTCATTCTTCAGTTGGACGTCGGAAGAAGAAGATGGATCCGCGCTGGAGGTCTTCAAGATGGAGCCGTTCGTCATCGGATGAAGATAGAAGATGCCGCTTGGATCAAGATAGTTGCCGGTCCGGATCTCCTCTTCTTCCCGGATAGGATGAAGACTTTGGAGCCTCTTCTGGACCTCTTCAGCCGCCGCTTGATAGAAGACTTCAGCCGGATTATGGATCGCCAGCCCCCGCTTGGGCTTGGATGAAGACTTCGGAGGCTTGGATCAAGACTTCGGAGGACGGATTGGTGAACCTGGCATGGTGAAGATAAGGTAGGAAGATCTTCAGGGGCTTAGTGTTAGGTTTATTTAAGGGGGGTTTGGGTTAGATTAGGGGTATGTGGGTGGTGGGTTGTAATGTTGGGGGGGGTATTGTATGTTTTTTTTTACAGGCAAAAGAGCTGAATTATTTGGGGCATGCCCCGCAAATGGCCCTTTTCAGGGCTGGTAAGGTAAAAGAGCTTTGAACTTTTTTAATTTAGAATAGGGTAGGGCATTTTTTTATTTTGGGGTCTTTGTTATTTTATTAGGGGGCTTAGAGTAGGTGTAATTAGTTTAAAATTGTTGTAATATTTTTCTAATGTTTGTAAATATTTTTTTATTTTTTGTAACTTAGTTCTTTTTTATTTTTTGTACTTTAGTTAGTTTATTTAAATGTATTTATTTGTAGGTATTGTATTTAATTAATTTATTGATAGTGTAGTGTTAGGTTTAATTGTAGGTAATTGTAGGTATTTAATTTAATTTATTTATTGATAGTGTAGTGTTAGGTTTAATTGTAACTTAGGTTAGGATTTATTTTACAGGTAATTTTGCAATTATCTTAACTAGGTAACTATTAAATAGTTATTAACTATTTAATAGCTATTGTACCTGGTTAAAATAATTACAAAGTTGCCTGTAAAATAAATATTAATCCTAAAATAGCTACAATATAATTATAATTTATATTGTAGGTATATTAGGATTTATTTTACAGGTAAGTATTTAGCTTTAAATAGGAATAATTTATTTAATAATAGTTAATTTATTTCGTTAGATTTAAATTATATTTAAGTTAGGGGGGTGTTAGTGTTAGGGTTAGACTTAGCTTTAGGGGTTACATATATACATTTATTATAGTAGCGGTGAGTTCCGTTCGGCAGATTAGGGGTTAATAAGTAAAGTTAGGTGTCGGCGATGTTAGGGAGGACAGATTAGGGGTTAATAATATTTCTTATAGGGTTATTGAGGCGGGAGTGAGGCGGATTAGGGGTTAATACATTTATTATAGTAGCGGTGTGGTCCGGTTGGCAGATTAGGGGTTAATAATTGTAGGTAGGTGGAGGCGACGTTGGGGGCGGCAGATTAGGGGTTAATAAATATAATATAGGGGTCGGCTTTGTTAGGGGCAGCAGATTAGGGGTACATAGGTATAATGTAGATTGCGGCGGTGTACGGAGCGGCAGATTAGGGGTTAAAAAAATATGCAGGTGTCAGCGATAGCGGGGGCGGCAGATTAGGGGTTAATAAATATTATGTAGGTGTCGGCGGTATTAGGGGCAGCAGATTAGGGGTACATAGGGATAACGTAGGTGGCGGCGGTGTACGGAGCGGCAGATTAGGGGTTAAAAAATTTTAATAGAGTGGAGGCGATGTGGGGGGACCTCGGTTTAGAGGTACATAGGTAGTTTATGGGTGTTAGTGTACTTTAGAGCACAGTAGTTAAGAGCTTTATAAACCGGCGTTAGCCCAGAAAGGTCTTAACTCCTGACTTTTTTCTGCGGCTGGAGTCTTGTCGTTAGATTTCTAACGCTCACTTCAGCCAAGACTCTAAATACCGGCGTTAGAAAGATCCCATTGAAAAGATAGGATACGCAAATGGCGTAGGGGGATCTGCGGTATGGAAAAGTCGCGGCTGCAAAGTGAGCGTTAGACCCTTTCCTGACTGACTCTAAATACCAGCGGGCGGTAAAAACCAGCGTTAGGAGCCTCTAACGCTGGTTTTGACGGCTACCGCCAAACTCTAAATCTAGGCCATGGTTTACTTTCTCATGATAAGCAAAGCTACTGCGCCTTTACACTGGCACCAACCTAAATAAGTCTGGGTAAGATGTGTTGTTCTTACAAGGGAGATAAGTATTTGGAAAGGAGCGCTTCCAAAAGAGGGTGGCTTGAGTGCGGCGTAGATGCGTAAACCCTATATGAAAGTGCAGGAAGTGTGCTGCAATGTTTTAAAGTGCAGGAGGTGTGCTGCAACGTTTTAAAGTGCAGGAAGTGTGCTTCAATGTTTTAAAGATGTGCAATTTGTGTGCTGCAATGTTTTAAAGTGCAGGAAGTGTGCTGCAATGTTTTAAAGATGTGCAATTTAAAAAAAGCATAAAGTGTGCTAGTTGTGTATATCAACGTAAGCTGTATCATAAAAATGAGATACAGTGGATCAGAAATGCGTTAAAAAATGTGATAAAAAAAACTTTAACATTTTGAGTTACAGTTTAAGTAACAAATCTCTCTGTGTGAAAAAAATCACATAAAGCTACATAAAGAAAGGGGTTAAAAAGTTGCAATCAAGGATACTATTACAAATCAGTACAAGTGAATGAGAACATTAAACATTAAACATAGTCTTGATAAAGGCCCCCAGGCCTGTATTTTTTTTTCTTTTTCCTTTAGGCATCCGGACTCTGCAGCCTCTGACCTCACTTTGCTCCCGGATAACCTGCAACCACTTCAGCCCAGGGGCGTATTACCGCCTAGGCAGACAAGGCACAGGCCTAGTGCGGCAGATTGGGGAGGGCGGCAGATTGGGGAGCCTCAATAGGAGCGGTGTTCCTTATTCAAATAAAGCAGTGTCTAAAACTTCCATATTACTGAATGTCCGGCAGATTTTGCCGGGATGCCCTTTTAAAAGAGCAGTGCGAACATGTAAAGCACACACCCCTGCCAGATAAAATATGCTAATGAGCTGTCCATAATAAGCTATTAGCTGCTATTCATATCTTGCAAATAAATAGTTACAGACTGCAATACACAGCACAGCACTGCACTAGCAGAATAGATCTAATTTGAAAACACTGCCGTGAGTGAGATGCTGGCAGAGATACAGCTTCAGTGCTGTTACGGAGCTCATTGCAGACATCTCATCTGCATATTTTGTCTGCCGGGGGTGGGAGTGTGTGCAGTCAATATTTTAGGACTGTGCATTGTTATGCCTCATTGCTCCCTGGACTCGGAACTGCTGGGAACAAGGCACAAGCTTTTAAAATGCTCGGCACAGCTTTCACACGAGCAGTGATGTCATCAGGAGATCCCATACCACATGTGTATAGCCAGCCCAACAAACATATAGCATGAGTGAGTAGGACACACACTGAAAGTAAAGATCTTATGAAGGTATACAGCTTCAATTATGGGGTTTAGCAGCTGCTAGGGGGTTCCAAATCTACACAATTGCATTTAAAATTAAGAAAAAGTACTTAGTATTATAAAATGGCGTATGTGTGTATATATATATATAAATATATATATATGCTATGCATGTGTGTGTGTGTATATATATATATAAGCAAAAGAAGGAGTGCACTCACCAGGACTTTTCAAAGGTTTATTCCAAATATGTGAACGTTTTCGGGGGTTTAGCCCCTTCCTCAGACATACAAAATACAAATGTATATATATATATATATATATATATATATAATGTGTGTATATATATATATATATATATATATATATAAAATATGTGTGTATATAAATATATAATATAAAGCCCTTTTGAACATTTCCTTTGGCCATAAAAAAATAAAATAAAGAGAGGTCACGTTACACCCTGACTAAAAATTATTATGACCAAAATAAGGACTAAAGCCTAGGGCAGCAGAATTTTGAGTGCCTAGGGCAGCACAAAACTTAAATACGCCACTGCTTCAGCCGGATTCATACATCTTTGACTTTTTTCTCTTTCCCCTTCATTTTTTTCATTTTTTAGTGTTTGGACTGTTTTTAATTACTTTTTAAAAAACAGAATTTATGTTTACCTGATAAATTTCTTTCTCCAACGGTGTGTCCGGTCCACGGCGTCATCCTTACTTGTGGGATATTCTCCTCCCCAACAGGAAATGGCAAAGAGCCCAGCAAAGCTGGTCACATGATCCCTCCTAGGCTCCGCCTACCCCAGTCATTCGACCGACGTTAAGGAGGAATAATAGCATAGGAGAAACCATATGGTACCGTGGTGACTGTAGTTAAAGAAAATAAATTATCAGACCTGATTAAAAAACCAGGGCGGGCCGTGGACCGGACACACCGTTGGAGAAAGAAATTTATCAGGTAAACATAAATTCTGTTTTCTCCAACATAGGTGTGTCCGGTCCACGGCGTCATCCTTACTTGTGGGAACCAATACCAAAGCTTTAGGACACGGATGAAGGGAGGGAGCAAATCAGGTCACCTAAATGGAAGGCACCACGGCTTGCAAAACCTTTCTCCCAAAAATAGCCTCAGAAGAAGCAAAAGTATCAAACTTGTAAAATTTGGTAAAAGTGTGCAGTGAAGACCAAGTCGCTGCCCTACATATCTGATCAACAGAAGCCTCGTTCTTGAAGGCCCATGTGGAAGCCACAGCCCTAGTGGAATGAGCCGTGATTCTTTCGGGAGGCTGCCGTCCGGCAGTCTCGTAAGCCAATCTGATGATGCTTTTAATCCAAAAAGAGAGAGAGGTAGAAGTTGCTTTTTGACCTCTCCTTTTACCTGAATAAACAACAAACAGGGAAGATGTTTGTCTAAAATCCTTTGTAGCATCTAAATAGAATTTTAGAGCGCGAACAACATCCAAATTGTGCAACAAGCGTTCCTTCTTTGAAACTGGTTTCGGACACAGAGAAGGTACGATAATCTCCTGGTTAATGTTTTTGTTAGAAACAACTTTTGGAAGAAAACCAGGTTTAGTACGTAAAACCACCTTATCTGCATGGAACACCAGATAAGGAGGAGAACACTGCAGAGCAGATAATTCTGAAACTCTTCTAGCAGAAGAAATTGCAACTAAAAACAAAACTTTCCAAGATAATAACTTAATATCAACGGAATGTAAGGGTTCAAACGGAACCCCCTGAAGAACTGAAAGAACTAGATTGAGACTCCAAGGAGGAGTCAAAGGTTTGTAAACAGGCTTGATTCTAACCAGAGCCTGAACAAAGGCTTGAACATCTGGCACAGCTGCCAGTTTTTTGTGAAGTAACACCGACAAGGCAGAAATCTGTCCCTTCAGGGAACTTGCCGATAATCCTTTTTCCAATCCTTCTTGAAGGAAGGATAGAATCCTAGGAATCTTAACCTTGTCCCAAGGGAATCCTTTAGATTCACACCAACAGATATATTTTTTCCAAATTTTGTGGTAAATCTTTCTAGTTACAGGCTTTCTGGCCTGAACAAGAGTATCGATAACAGAATCTGAGAAACCTCGCTTCGATAAAATCAAGCGTTCAATCTCCAAGCAGTCAGCTGGAGTGAAACCAGATTCGGATGTTCGAACGGACCCTGAACAAGAAGGTCTCGTCTCAAAGGTAGCTTCCAAGGTGGAGCCGATGACATATTCACCAGATCTGCATACCAAGTCCTGCGTGGCCACGCAGGAGCTATCAAGATCACCGACGCCCTCTCCTGATTGATCCTGGCTACCAGCCTGGGGATGAGAGGAAACGGCGGGAACACATAAGCTAGTTTGAAGGTCCAAGGTGCTACTAGTGCATCCACTAGAGCCGCCTTGGGATCCCTGGATCTGGACCCGTAGCAAGGAACTTTGAAGTTCTGACGAGAGGCCATCAGATCCATGTCTGGAATGCCCCAAAGTTGAGTGACTTGGGCAAAGATTTCCGGATGGAGTTCCCACTCCCCCGGATGCAATGTCTGACGACTCAGAAAATCCGCTTCCCAATTTTCCACTCCCGGGATGTGGATAGCAGACAGGTGGCAGGAGTGAGACTCCGCTCATAGAATAATCTTGGTCACTTCTTCCATCGCTAGGGAACTCCTTGTTCCCCCCTGATGGTTGATGTACGCAACAGTCGTCATGTTGTCTGATTGAAACCGTATGAACGTGGTCCTCGCTAGCTGAGGCCAAGCCTTGAGAGCATTGAATATCGCTCTCAGTTCCAGAATATTTATCGGTAGAAGAGATTCTTCCCGAGACCAAAGACCCTGAGCTTTCCGGGATCCCCAGACCGCGCCCCAGCCCATCAGACTGGCGTCGGTCGTGACAATGACCCACTCTGGTCTGTGGAATGTCATCCCTCGTGACAGGTTGTCCAGGGACAGCCACCAACGGAGTGAGTCTCTGGTCCTCTGATTTACTTGTATCTTTGGAGACAAGTCTGTATAGTCCCCATTCCACTGACTGAGCATGCACAGTTGTAATGGTCTTAGATGAATGCGCGCAAAAGGAACTATGTCCATTGTCGCTACCATCAACCCGATCACTTCCATGCACTGAGCTACGGAAGGAAGAGGAACGGAATGAAGTATTCGACAAGAGTCCAGAAGCTTTGTCTTTCTGGCCTCTGTTAGAAAAATCCTCATTTCTGAGGAGTCTATAATTGTTCCCAAGAAGGGAACCCTTGTTGACGGGGATAGAGAACTCTTTTCCACGTTCACTTTCCAGCCGTGCGATCTGAGAAAGGCCAGGACGATGTCCGTGTGAGCCTTTGCTCGAGGGAGGGACGACGCTTGAATCAGAATGTCGTCCAGGTAAGGTACAACTGCAATGCCCCTTGGTCTTAGCACAGCTAGAAGGGACCCTAGTACCTTTGTGAAAATCCTTGGAGCAGTGGCTAATCCGAAAGGAAGCGCCACGAACTGGTAATGTTTGTCCAGGAATGCAAACCTTAGGAACCGATGATGTTCCTTGTGGATAGGAATATGTAGATACGCATCCTTTAAATCCACCGTGGTCATGAATTGACCTTCCTGGATGGAAGGAAGGATAGTTCGAATGGTTTCCATCTTGAAAGATGGGACCTTGAGAAATTTGTTTAAGATCTTGAGATCTAGGATTGGTCTGAACGTTCCCTCTTTTTTGGGAACTATGAACAGATTGGAGTAGAACCCCATCCCTTGTTCTCTCAATGGAACAGGATGAATCACTCCCATTTTTAACAGGTCTTCTACACAATGTAAGAACGCCTGTCTTTTTATGTGGTCTGAAGACAACTGAGACCTGTGGAACCTTCCCCTTGGGGGAAGTCCCTTGAATTCCAGAAGATAACCCTGGGAGACTATTTCTAGCGCCCAAGGATCCAGAACATCTCTTGCCCAAGCCTGAGCGAAGAGAGAGAGTCTGCCCCCCACCAGATCCGGTCCCGGATCGGGGGCCGATATTTCATGCTGTCTTGGTAGCAGTGGCAGGTTTCTTTGCCTGCTTTCCCTTGTTCCAGCCTTGCATTGGTCTCCAAGCTGGCTTGGCCTGAGAAGTATTACCCTCTTGCTTAGAGGACGTAGCACCTTGGGCTGGTCCGTTTTTACGAAAGGGACGAAAATTAGGTCTATTTTTTGCCTTGAAAGGCCGATCCTGAGGAAGGGCATGGCCCTTACCCCCAGTGATATCAGAGATAATCTCTTTCAAGTCAGGACCAAACAGCGTTTTCCCCTTGAAAGGAATGTTTAGTAGCTTGTTCTTGGAAGACGCATCAGCCGACCAAGATTTCAACCAAAGCGCTCTGCGCGCCACAATAGCAAACCCAGAATTCTTAGCCGCTAACTTAGCCAATTGCAAAGAGGCGTCTAGAGTGAAAGAATTAGCCAATTTGAGAGCATTGACTCTGTCCATAATCTCCTCATAAGGAGGAGAGTCACTATCGAGCACCTTAATCAGTTCATCAAACCAGAAATATGCGGCTGTAGTGACAGGGACAATGCATGAAATGGGTTGTAGAAGGTAACCCTGCTGAACAAACATCTTTTTAAGCAAACCTTCTAATTTTTTATCCATAGGATCTTTGAAAGCACAACTATCCTCTATGGGAATAGTGGTGCGTTTGTTTAAAGTAGAAACCGCTCCCTCGACCTTGGGGACTGACTGCCATAAGTCCTTTCTGGGGTCGACCATAGGAAACAATTTTTTAAATATGGGGGGAGGGACGAAAGGAATACCGGGCCTTTCCCATTCTTTATTAACAATGTCCGCCACCCGCTTGGGTATAGGAAAAGCTTCTGGGAGCCCCGGCACCTCTAGGAACTTGTCCATTTTACATAGTTTCTCTGGGATGACCAAATTTTCACAATCATCCAGAGTGGATAATACCTCCTTAAGCAAAATGCGGAGATGTTCCAATTTAAATTTAAAAGTAATCACATCAGATTCAGCCTGCTGAGAAATGTTCCCTAAATCAGTAATTTCTCCCTCAGACAAAACCTCCCTGGCTCCCTCAGATTGGGTTAGGGGCCCTTCAGAGATATTAATATCAGCGTCGTCATGCTCTTCAGTAACTAAAACAGAGCATCCACGCTTACGCTGACAAGGGTTCATTTTGGCTAAAATGTTTTTGACAGAATTATCCATTACAGCCGTTAATTGTTGCATAGTAAGGAGTATTGGCGCGCTAGATGTACTAGGGGCCTCCTGAGTGGGCAAGACTCGTGTAGACGAAGGAGGGAATGATGCAGTACCATGCTTACTCCCCTCACTTGAGGAATCATCTTGGGCATCATTGTCATTATCACATAAATCACATTTATTTAAATGAATAGGAATTCTGGCTTCCCCACATTCAGAACACAGTCTATCTGGTAGTTCAGACATGTTAAACAGGCATAAACTTGATAAGAAAGTACAAAAAACGTTTTGAAATAAAACCGTTACTGTCACTTTAAATTTTAAACTGAACACACTTTATTACTGCAATTGCGAAAAAACATGAAGGAATTGTTCAAAATTCACCAAACTTTCACCACAGTGTCTTAAAGCCTTGAAAATATTGCACACCAATTTTGGAAGCTTTAACCCTTAAAATAACGGAACCGGAGCCGTTTTAAGCTTTAACCCCTTTACAGTCCCTGGTATCTGCTTTGCTGAGACCCAACCAAACCCAAGGGGAATACGATACCAAATGATGCCTTCAGAAGTCTTTTATCAGTATCAGAGCTCCTCTCACATGCGACTGCATGCCATGCCTCTCAAAAACAAGTGCGCAACACCGGCGCGAAAATGAGACTCTGCCTATGCTTTGGGAAAGCCCCTAAAGAATAAGGTGTCTAAAACAGTGCCTGCCGATATAATTATATCAAAATACCCAGAATAAATGATTCCTCAAGGCTAAATAAGTGTTAATATCAATCGATTTAGCCCAAAAAATGTCTACAGTCTAAATAAGCCCTTGTGAAGCCCTTATTTACAATCGTAATAAACATGGCTTACCGGATCCCATAGGGAAAATGACAGCTTCCAGCATTACATCGTCTTGTTAGAATGTGTCATACCTCAAGCAGCAAAGGACTGCAAACTGTTCCCCCAACTGAAGTTAATGCTCTCAACAGTCCTGTGTGGAACAGCCATGGATTTTAGTTACGGTTGCTAAAATCATTTTCCTCATACAAACAGAATTCTTCATCTCTTTTCTGTTTCTGAGTAAATAGTACGTACCAGCACTATTTGAAAATAACAAACTCTTGATTGAATAATGAAAAACTACAGTTAAACACTAAAAAACTCTAAGCCATCTCCGTGGAGATGTTGCCTGTACAACGGCAAAGAGAATGACTGGGGTAGGCGGAGCCTAGGAGGGATCATGTGACCAGCTTTGCTGGGCTCTTTGCCATTTCCTGTTGGGGAGGAGAATATCCCACAAGTAAGGATGACGCCGTGGACCGGACACACCTATGTTGGAGAAAATATATCCTATGTATTTTATTTATATTTTTTGAGCTGTTAATACGTTCCTATTGCTGCAGCAATTACCAGCTCTAACATATGCAAATTTAACACTATGTTTCAATATGGTTTAATATGTATTTATGAGATACATATACTCATGTTTATACGTGTAATGTTTTGTAGCTCTGTATCTGTAAATTAAACTAGTATTACCAGGTAATACTTAACAGTAAGCCTTGTTACCTGAGCTTATTAAATTTCACCTGTAACATAAACCATGTGTATCCGGTACTAGATATGATTTATTAAAGTTACACTTCAACTCCTATGTGAAACCACTTTCCACACACTGTAAGCACTTTATACAACTTAGTTATTATTCCTATCTGCTAATTTAATGTTCTCATTCACTTGTACTGATTTGTAATAGTATCCTTGATTGCAACTTTTTAACCCCTTTCTTTATGTAACTTTATGTGATTTTTTTTTTCCACGGAAAGATTTGTTACTTAAACTGTAACTCAAAATGTTAGGGTTTTTTTAATCACATTTTTGATCGCATTTCTGATCCACTGTATCTCATTTTTTTGATACAGCTTACGCTGATATACACAACTAGCACACTATATGCTTTTTTACATTGCACATGTTTAAAACATTGCAGCACACTTCCTGCACTTTAAAACATTGCAGCACACTTCCTGCACTTTAAAACATTGCAGCATACTTCCTGCACTTTAAAACATTGCAGCACACTTCCTGCACTTTAAAACATTGCAGCACACTTCCTGCACTTTAAAACATTGCAGCACACTTCCTGCACTTTAAAACATTGCAGCACACTTCCTGCACTTTAAACATTGCAGCACACTTCCTGCTTTTTAAAACATTGCAGCACACTTCCTGCACTTTAAAACATTGCAGCACACTTCCTGCACTTTAAAACATTGCAGCACACTTCCTGCACTTTAAAACATTGCAGCACACTTCCTGCACTTACATATAGGGTTTACGCATCTACGCCGCACTCAAGCCACCCTCTTTTGAAGGAGGCGCTCCTTTCCAAATACTTGTGTAACCTTTATTAAGAACTATTGTGTTGGGTTGTCGTTTAAATTCAAGTGAGCCTGTGCGGGTTTATCACGTGGTGCAGAACACTATACTCTTATTTTTACTTACAAGGGAGACAGACAAGGGGGATTTGAATCTGTGGGATCCCATTAAGCTCTTATAACATTTACCTTTGATCTCTTTTGTTATGATTGCAGGAAGATGCAGCAGTTTATACCGTAGCTTGCTCGTCTTTATGGTTTCCATTTCCAGAACCTCACGTGCAGTTCTCCGGGCATGTTCCTAATGGTCATAAAGACTGTAATTAGCAAGGGAGGATGGGATATAAAGATATATATAAAAACAGCAAATGTCTATCATGTACATGAACAGCAACCTGTTCTAAAAATGATAACAATATATTTTTGCATGAAAAAGGTAAAAGGGACATGAAACCATTTTTTTCTTTCAGGATTCAGATAGAGCATGTGATTTCAAACAACTTTTCAATGTATTTCTTTTATATAATTTGTTTTGTTCTCTTGGTACAATTTGTTGAAAAGGATACCTAAGTTGGCTCAGGAGCAGCTAATTAATGGCTGCACATATATGCCTCATATTACTGGTTCACCCAACTACCGGTAATGCATTGCTGCTTATTCAACAGAGGATACCAAGAGAATGAAGCAAATTAGATAATAGAAGTAAATTGGAAAATTGATTAACCCCTTAACGACCAACAACGTATGGGGTATGTCCTGCAAAAAAATGCAGTTAACAACCAAGGACGTACCCCGTATGTCGTTGGTCTTTGAAAGCAGTAGAAGCGATCCTAAAAAATAAAAAAATAAACATTTTATTTCAAACTGGGTACTGGCAGACAGTAAGGCAGAGGGGGAGTTAGAGAGCTGTTTGGGGGGGATCAGGGAGGTTGGGGGCTAAAAAAACCTGCCATCTTAAGTACTGGCAGAAAGTCTACCAGTACTAAAATAAACCCCCAAAAAACGTTTATTTTAGTACTGGCAGACTTTCTGCCAGTACTTAAGATGGCGGGGACAATTGTGGGGTGGGGGAGGTAAGAGAGCTGTTTGGGAGGGATCAGGGGGTGTGATGTGTCAGGTGGGAGGCTGATCTCTACACTAAAGCTAAAGTTAACCCTACAAGCTCCCTAAAAACTACCTAATTAACCCCTTCACTGCTAGACATAATACACATGTGATGCTCAGCAGCATTTAGCGGCCTTCTAATTACCAAAAAGCAACGCCAAAGCCATAAATATCTGCTATTTCTGAACAAAAGGGATCCCAGAGAAGCATTTACAACCATTCGTGCCATAATTGCACAAGCTGTTTGTAAATAATTTCAGTGAGAAACCTAAAGTTTGTGAAAAAATTTGTGAAAAAGTGAACAATTTTTTTTATTTGATCGCATTTGGCGATGAAATGGTGGCATGAAATATACCAAAATGGGCCTAGATCAATACTTGGGGTTGTCTACTACACTACACTAAAGTTAAAATTAGCCCTACAAGCTCCCACCATGCTCCCTAATTAACCCCTGCACTGCTGGGCATAATACACATGTGGTGCGCAGTGGCATTTAGCGGCCTTCTAATTAGCAAAAAGCAAAGCCAAAGCCATATATGTCTGCTATTTCTGAACAAAGGGGATCCCAGAGAAGCATTTACAACCATTTATGCCATAATTGCGCAAGATTTTTGTAAATAATTTCAGTGGGAAACCTAAAGTTTGTGAAAACATTTGTGAAAAAGTGAACGATTTTTGTTTATTTGATCGCATTTGGCGATGAAATGGTGGCATGAAATATACCAAAATGGGCCTAGATAAATACTTTGGGTTGTCTTCTAAAAAAAAAATATATACATGTCAAGGGATATTCAGGGATTCCAAACAGATATCAGTGTTCCAATGTAACTAGCGCTAATTTTGAAAAAATGGTTTGGAAATAGCAAAGTGCTTCTTGTATTTATTGCCCTATAACTTGCAAAAAAAGCTAAGAACATGTAAACATTGGGTATTTCTAAACTCTGGACAAAATTTAGAAACTATTTAGCATGAGTGTTTTTTGGTGGTTGTAGATGTGTAAGATTTTGGTGGCCAAAGTTAGAAAAAGTGTGTTTTTTCCATTTTTTCCTCATATTTTATAATTTTTTTTATAATAAATGATGAATATGATGAAAATAATGGTATCTTTAGAAAGTCCATTTAATAGCGAGAAAAACGGTATATAATATGCGTGGGTACAGTAAATGAGTAAGAGGAAAATTACAGCTAAACACAAACACCGCAAAAATGTAAAAATAGCCCTGGTCCCAAACGGTCAGAAAATGGAAAAGTGCTGTGGTCCTTAAGGGGTTAAAATTGTATTCTATATCTGTATTAATGAAAGAAACATTTTGGGTTTCATGCCCCATTAAGCAAAAGTTGCTCATTTTGATTCTAAAACAGGAAAATAAAGTCAGTATGTTGCTGGTCTGTAGGACAGAAGCTCATTGGTCAATAAGGGAGACTCACACATATCTATTGGTGTACAGTGGGACACCTAAGCAGAAGAACAAAAGTTTATTTTTCAGCAACGTTACGTCTTTTTTTTGTAAACTTAAACAAGTGTTCCCTTAAAGTACGTTGGCGTTTCTGTGCCTTTTAATAAAACCCCATTTATATCCCCTGTCACATGATTTAATCCCCCTCCTCTCAACCAATTATTGCACCAGCTACCTATCACATATCTCTTAAAGGGATATCAAACCCACATTTTTTTCTTTAATGATTCAGATAAAACATTTCATTTTAAACAACTTTCTAATTTACTTCTATAATAACGTTTTCTTCATTCTTTTGGTATCTTTTGTTGAAAAGCAGGGACATAAGCTTAGGAGCCGGCCCATTTCTTAAACACTATGGGGTATATTTATTAATGTGTGAGCGGACATGATATGAAGTAGCGTATCATGTCCGCCGCACATCAATAAATGCAGACAGTGTTTCTTGTGAACTGCTGGTGCAATGCCGCCCCCTGCAGATTCACGGCCAATGGGACGCTAGCAGGGGGTGTCAATCGTATTTGATTGGGTTGATTTCTGTCCGCGGCCTCAGAGCAGGCGGACAAGTTATGAAGCAGCGGTCTTTAGAAATAAGGGGCATCAGGCTTCATACGGAGCTTGATACATTGGCCCCTATATGGCAGCAGTTTTGCAAGAATATTGTCAATTTACAAGAACATTATTTCCTGCCATGTAGTGCGCCAGATGCCTATCTACGATATCACAGAATACCATGGGAACAAAGCAAAGTTGATAATAGAGCTAAATTGGAAACTTTTTTTTTTTTTAATGGTTTGTTCTGTCTGAATCCCAAATGAAAAACTGTGGGTTTCATATCCCTTTAACTTCCCACTAGACCAGGGGTGTCCAAACTTTGCTCTCCAGAGGTTTTGGAACTACATTTCCGATGATGCTCAGCCAGCATTTTATCTAGCTGAGCATCATGGGAAATGTAGTTCCAAAACCTCTGGAGAGCAAAGTTTGGACACCCCTGCACTAGACCATCTAAAAAACCTAATCCCCACCACACTTCCAAATACTAACTCATGAAATCGGGGCGCAACTCAACAATCGCATGATCACTAACCATTGTATAGAAAAATCTCAGTTTTGTGTCCCTTTGGTGTTCTTGTCACTCAAGTCAAACCCCTAATTCCCTCAGTTATCGTGTCCCATCTAGAGTAATGTAACTCTTGTCCTATGCAGCCTGTCCTGGCCCTAAGGTGACTTCGATTACCATTCTGCTAGAAACTATGATGGTTCTATGTTCACCTCGCTGCCTGGAGCTGAACATAACTGCTGCGCCAATCAGAGGCAGCATATGTGTTTAAAGCCTTAATAGGAGTAAAAATAACAATCTAAAAAATGCACTATAACTCTGTGTGCCTAACCCTTACAAGAGGTGGGCTCCTTGCAGCTTTGAGCAGCAATTTAACTATGTGTTTAAGAGTTTAATGAATTAGAGTGCAGGTTTTTGCACTAGAATATCCATTTGAACACCCAGGAATCAATTCTTATCTTTCTAATATCAGCTCCCGTTAATTTGGTTTCAGATTACAATCACTCGGCCACTTTGGCAGCTAAAAAGCCCACAGCCACGAGCCACAAGTTTTCACTAGAAAAGTTCCAAAACAAAAAGTGTTTTTGATTTTTAAATATTTGTTATCGGGATAGAAACTGGGAATCACACATTGTACAGTGTGTAAGGGAAATCATCATTTACATGTGTAAGATTAACCTGTTGTAATCCAAACCCATTCTGATAACTGCTTTGGTAGCATCCAAATGCGGAAGAAGGCGGAAACTCATGTCGTTCGGCTCTTTTCTGAGCCACCTTTATTCTTCTTAAAGTGCAACACACTAATATGTGTGCAATTATGAATCTTAGTGTCTTGTACTTTCATGAAAATTGCAGCTCCGAAAAGAGCTAAACAGGTACGAGCAGACACCTTATTTCGCATTCAGATGCTACCGAAGCATCAGAATGCACACCCCTACTGCTTAAAGGGACACTCAATCAAAATTAAACTTTCCTTATTCAGATAGAGCATGCCATTTTAAACAACTTTCCAATGTACTTCCATAAACAAAATGTGCACAGTCTTTTTATATTTAAACTTTTTGAGTCACCAGCTCCTACTGAGCATGTGCAAGAATAAGTGTGTATGCATTTGTGAATGGCTGATGGCTGTCACATGGTACGTGTATGCATTTGTGATTGGCTGATGGCTGTCACATGGTACAGGGGGAGTGGAAAAATACATAACTTTTAAAATTGTCAGAATAAAAATCTACTACTGATTTAAATTTCAGACTAAGTGCTATTGCATTGTCTTGTTATCTTGCATTTGTTGATTATGCAAATCTACTGTGTTGACTGGTCCTTTAACAATATGAAGGCTGTTTGTATATTGGAATGATGAGTATACTTAGCATGTTTACTCAATTATTGTTTTTAATTACTTCCAAATTATTGTTTGAAAAGCACTGTTTTCCAGTTTGGTGAGATATACATCTGAAATCAAGAAGAACACTACGGGGCCTAATTATCATAGTGCGAGCGAACATGATCCGATATTGTGGATCATGTGCGCTGCACATCGATAAATGCAGACAACATATGCTCTCTGCATTTAATATTGCACCAGCAGTTCTTGTGAACTGCTGGTGCAATGCCGCCCCCTGCAGATTCACGGCCAATTGGCCACTAGCAGGGGGTGTCAATTAACCTGATCGTATTCGATCGGGTTGATTTCTGTCGATGTCTGTCCCCGCCTCACAGCAGGTGGACAGGTTATGGAGCAGCGGTCTTTAGACCGCTGCTACATAACTTCTGTTTCCAGCGAGCCTAAAGGCTCACCAGAAACACAGGGCATCAAGCTTCGTACGGAGCTTGATAAATATGCCCCTACAGGTTTTTGTTAGAAGGAAGTGGCCAAAACATATCTCATCTTCTAAAACGGGTTTTAACAGTTTCCAACATTGCAATAATGTAGCCGCAAAAAATAACAACAAAACTGGAAAACCCACTGTCGTGAAAAGGTTTTATCTTTGCACAAGTTCTATTTAAAATCCCACTTACATTGATGTGATCCTGTTTGTAATCCCACTTACAATGATGTGATCCTGTTTGTAATCCCACTTACAATGGTGTGATCCTCTTTGTAATCCCACTTACAATGATGTGATCCTGTTTGTAATCCCACTTACAATGATGTGATCCTGTTTGTTTGAAATCTCGCTTACATTGATGTGATCCTGTTTGTTTGGAATCTCGCTTACATTGACGTGATCCTGTTTGTTTGAAATCTCGCTTACAATGATGTGATCCTGTTTGTTTTAAATCTCGCTTACATTGATGTGATCCTGTTTGTTTGGAATCTCGCTTACATTGATGTGATCCTGTTTGTTTGAAATCTCGCTTACATTGATGTGATCCTGTTTGTTTGGAATCTCGCTTACATTGACGTGATCCTGTTTGTTTGAAATCTCGCTTACAATGATGTGATCCTGTTTGTTTGAAATCTCGCTTACATTGATGTGATCCTGTTTGTTTGGAATCTCGCTTACATTGACGTGATCCTGTTTGTTTGAAATCTCGCTTACATTGATGTGATCCTGTTTGTTTGAAATCTCGCTTACATTGATGTGATCCTGTTTGTTTGGAATCTCGCTTACATTGATATCATCCTTTTTGAAATCCCAGTAATGAAGATGCAATCCCGTTTGAAATCCTGTTCACAAACAATCCCGTTTATGAAGAAGACTGAACTGAAACTGACAATCACAATACACCATTTCAGCATACGCTGTCGGCATTTAACACTGCATAAGCATTTCTGGTGAAATGCTTGTGCAATGCCGCCCCCTGCACATTCGCGGCCAATCGGCCGCTGGCAGGGGGTGTCAATCGTCCTGATCATATCCGATTGGTCAGAGGTGGCGGATGAGTTAAGGAGCAGCGGTCTTATGACCGCTGCTTCTTAACTTAAGTTTCAGGCGGACCTGAAACTTTGGGGGTAGATTGCAGCATCCGCTGTTTGATAAATCTACCCTATAATGTCTTGCACACATGTAACCTAATAGAATTATTATGAATTTTCTATGAATACTTGGAAAGATATCAAAAAGGCCAGTTCAGGACTTTATCTTGTTCCTTTAGATGTCGAATTCGATAAATGTAAAATGGTCTCAAAAACCTGTTGAAAAGTATTGAGAAAATGAATTGTAATCTCCAAGAATTTTTTGGCTCCATGAAAAAAATAGGCCAAAAATGCATTCTATAGGATCCAAGAAAACAGCCAAAAACCTCTGACTGTGATTATGTTGAAACAAAAAGTGCCCTTTAAATGCCAAAAAAAACCTTTAAAACAAATTAGCCACTAGAATGAAATCTACCCCCATGTCCAATTCATGCTGTAGTACAATGATAACATGCTATAGTACGTTTTTACTCCTTTATGTCCCTTTAAATCCCAGAACAGCTGATATGAGCCCTGTTAGTGTAATACATGAGCATTCTCTCTAGCACAATACGTATATCATCTACGTATCTAAGTCCTCTAAAAAACAAATATTGTCACACATATCTGCAGTCTGAATACACATTTAATCAACTAACATGCCAACGTGTATTTTCAGCAGTCTGTGTGGTGTCTAACATATAATTACCAATTCTTTCACTGCGTCTGCAACCGCCAACAGATGCTGCAAAGCTTCCTCATCAAATGTGGGTTCCTCAAGTCTCAGCTGTTTTTCTAAAAATAAAATATCAAGGAGTGAAATAGCATTTGATAACAGAAATAGAAAGTTATTTTTCAGATTACTTGATGCCAAACAAAGTTTGTTTTTCTGTGAGACAGGAACTATTTGACACATTTAGAATCCCAGCAATTTTAGGAAGGCAGCAGAGGGCTAGTTGTGTATGAACGGTAATATATGCACTAACATTATCACACACACACATACACAATCATGTACACAAACACATATACACAGAATCATGCACACAAACACCCAGGATCATGCACACACATACAGGATCACGAACACAGACACATACACACAGGATCATACCCACACATGCACAAACACAGGCACAGGCACATACAAATAGCATCACAAAGACACATATACATAGGATTAAACACCCATACACATGCAGGAATGCACACAAGATCACCTAAGCACACACAGGATTGCGCACATAGACACACACAGTATCACACCGTTAGACACATACACACCAAGGAAAATACAAACTATAATCGATAATCTAAAGCTCTCCGGTCTGGCGAGATGATCATAGAAGTCTCGTCAATACGGAGAGAATATCCAAAACGTAAATTTTAACTTGACAACTGTTTATCTCACTAAAAAAGGGGTCAGAGTATGAAGGAGAGACCCATATACTACAATATAAGGTCTAAAAATATCCTAAAGAATTTATGTGATGTCTCTCCATGCCGGCGAGTTTTTGATCATTGGGCCCTCATCAGACTCATCAGCACATACACACATATGCCCACACACAAATAATCACACTAACACACTCACATAAATAACAAAACGGTTCCTACACATAGACATACAGGGTTACTCACACACATACACACATATGCCAATACAAATAATCACACTAACAAACTCACATAAATAACAAAAATGTTCATACACACAGACATACAGGGACACTCACACACATACACACATATGCCCACACACAAATAATCACACTAACAAACTCACATAAATAACAAAACGGTTCATACACATAGACATACAGGGTCATTTGCACACATACACACATACGCCAACAAATAATCACACTAACAAACTCACATAAATTACAAAACAGTTCATACACATAGACATACAGGGTCATTTGCACACATACACACATACGCCAACACAAATAATCACACTAACAAACTCACATAAATAACAAAAAGGTTCATACACACAGACATACAGGGTCACTCGCACACATACACACATACATACCCCCCCAACTGTCCCGATTTTCGCGGGACAGTCCCCATTTTAGGGGTCTGTCCCACTGCCCCGGATTGCTAGCCATCTGTCCCGCATTGCCCCATGCATTTATTAAAAAAAAAAAATTCTATTGGGCCCCTACTCAGAAGCAGCTGACTTTTCTCTCCCATAGTTAGATACCTGTTAGATTCCCTGTTGAAAAGGAATGGTGTGTGGGTTAAGCAGGAGTAAGAAGGCTGTATACCCTCTGACCTCAGGTAATGGTGACCTCTCTAATCTACCTCTGGTAGTGATGACATCTAACCCCTGGTGATAATACTAGCATGCCTTCAGTTTTATATGATGAGCAATGCTAACACCAGGGTAACGAACAGTAGCAGCCGCAGACTGCCAGCTAATGTGCTTGCCAACCCCAGGACCCCATACAATGAATTACAGATACCCATATATAATAAAGTGTGTGTGTCTATATGTATTTATAAGTTTGTGTATCTGCATGTATAAGTGTATGCTATGTAGTGTGTGTGTATCTGCATGTATAAGTGTATGCTATGTAGTGTGTGAGTATCTGTATGTATAAGTGTGTGTGTGTATCTGCATGTATAAGTGTATGCTATGTAGTGTGTGTGTGTGTCTGCATGTATAAATGCAAGCTATGTAGTGTGTGTGTATCTATATGTATAAGTGTGTATCTGCATGTATAAGTGTATGCTATGTAGTGAGTGTGTGTCTGCATGTGTAAGTGTATACTATGTAGTGTGTGTATCTGCATGTATAAGTGTATACCATGTAGTGTGTGTATCTGCATGTATAAGTGTAAGCTATGTAGTGTGTGTGTGTGTGTATCTGCATGTATAAGTGTATGCTATGTAGTGTGTGTGTATCTGCATGTATAAGTGTAAGCTATGTATTGTGTGTTTGTATCTGTATGTATAAGTGTGTGTGTGCATCTGCATGTATAAGTTTATGCTATTTAGTGTGTGTGTCTGCATGTATAAATGTAAGCTATGTAGTGTGTGTATCTATATGTATAAGTGTGTATATGCATGTATAAGTGTATACTATGTAGTGTGTGTGTATCTGCATGTGTAAGTGTATAATATGTAGTGTGTGTATCTGCATGTATAAGTGTATGCTATGTAGTGTGTGTGTGTGTGTCTGCATGTGTAAGTGTTTGCTTTGTAGTGTTTGTGTATATCTGCATGTGTAAGTATATACTATGTAGTGTGTGTATCTGCATGTATAAGTGTATGCTATGTACTGTGTGTGTATATCTGCATGTGTAAGTGTTTGCTCTGTAGTGTGTGTGTGTGTGTGTGTGTGTGTGTGTGTATCTGCATGTGTAAGTGTATACTATGTAGTGTGTGTGTGTATCTGCATGTATAAGTGTATGCTATGTAGTGTGTGTGTGTGTATCTGCATGTATAAGTGTATGATATGTAGTGTGTGTGTGTATCTGCATGTGTAAGTGTATGCTATGTAGTGTGTATGTGTATCTGCATGTGTAAGTGTATGCTATGTAGTGTGTGTGTATCTGCATGTGTAAGTGTATGCTATGTAGTGTGTGTGTATCTGCATGTGTAAGTGTATGCTATTTAGTGTGTGTGTGTATCTGCATGTGTAAGTGTATGCTATGTAGTGTGTATGTGTATCTGCATGTGTAAGTGTATGCTATGTAGTGTGTGTGTATCTGCATGTGTAAGTGTATGCTATGTAGTGTGCTACTGTGCATTTTTGCTAACTTTAAAGGCCAGAATCTAGAATATTAATGGGGAATGCAGAGAACAGTTTTAAAGAATCTATTATTAAATGCCCAATCAAGATAAAAATATTTAGCACTGTCTCTGCAAAGGCTAATTAAATACAGAGCTCACATAGCAATACTATTTATATTACTTTGGTCTTATGAATTTTTTTTTAAGCCCCGTCCCTGCTCCTGCCCACCACATTTAAATTTTTTGCCGCGGGGGGGGGGGGGGGGGCTGTCCCTCTTTTGAATTTTGAAATGTTGGGAGGTATGCACATATGCATACACTCATATGCCCACACACAAATAATCACACTAACAAACTCACATAAATAACAAAACGGTTCATACATATAGACATACAGGGTCACTCACAAACATACGCATACACTCATACGCCCACACACAAATAATCACACTAACAAACTCATATAAATAACAAAACGGTTTATACACATAGACATACACAGTCACTTGCACACATACTCACCTACAGGATTTATCAGTGTTTCTGTTGGCCCGATATATGGGTTAGAAATTGTGTGTCACATTAATAGGTGTAGAGACTAGAGTGACACTGGTTGCCAGGGACATAACTTTATAACTAAGAACCAAAAAGAGGCTAGGCTCTATCCGTATTGATAGATGTGATTGGGTGGCTAATGTCTAATTTCCAAAGCAATAAGATCCCACTCTGTGGGTGTAAACTGTTTTGTTCCTGTATATATATATGTTTGAAGCCCTCCATTGGGATTTTAACCTGTGAATATTAAAAGTGAAGTTTTACGTATATCGCTGCTCCCCTTCTTCTTTTGGTTGAACATAACTTGTAACCCTTAGAAGATCAGCTTAAAACATTTGCTGCCGCCCCTCCCAGTGGCCTTCACCTCCACACAGCATCCCAAAACCATGCACAGCTACATGACATTTACAGATAAAAAGCATACATTTCAGGTAACCTGTAGTTGTCTGAAGTCATAACAAATTATTATTCAGAATTGTAAGTCTTGTTTTGCTACCATCTTGTTCTTAGAGGGGTATAACCTTGTTACATATAGTGCTCAGAAGCAGACAACACATAGCAACTACATATGTGCATACACATAACATGTAACATTCCCCCAAACTAGAGAATTTAATGACGCCCATGCTTTTTAGCATTTCACTGGGTCATTAAAGTCATTTTGTATATATGTATCATAAACTAACTGTATAGCAAATATAACTACATATAAAAAAAATGCTTTAAAAACATTAAAACAATCGGCTAGATTACGAGTTTTGCGTTATGAGGGGTGCGGTACTAACTTGCACGTTATTGTCACCGCTCACTTACCTACAGCGCTGGTATTACAGGTTTTTATAAACCCAGAGTTAAAAGACAAGAAGTGAGCGTAGAGCAAAATTGTGCTCCACACCGCATTCCAATACCAGCGCTGCTTAAGTCAGCGGTGAGCTGGTTGTACGTGCTCGTGCATGGTTTCCCCATAGACATCAATGGGGAGAGCCGGCTGAAAAAAAGTCTAACACCTGCAAAAAAGCAGAGTAAAGCTCCGTAACGCAGCCCCATTGATTCCTATGGGGAAACAAAATTTATGTTTACACCTAACACCCTAAAATAAACACCCCTAATCTTACACTTATTAACCCCTAATCTGCCGTCCCTGACACCTAAATTATACTTATTAACCCCTAATCTGCCGCTCCGGACATCGCCGCCACTATAATAAACATATTAACCCATAAACCACCGCACTCCCACATCTCAAACACTATTTAAATATTATTAACCCCTAATCTGCCGCCCCTAACATTGCCGCCACTATACTAAAGTTATTAACCCCTAAACCTAAGTCTAACCCTAACACCCACTAACTTAAATATAATTAAAATAAATCTAACTAAAAATTCCTATCATTAACTAAATAATTCCTATTTAAAACTAAATACTTACCTATAAAATAAACCCTAAGCTAGCTACAATATAACTAATAGTTACATTGTATCTAGCTTAGGGTTTATTTTTATTTTACAGGCATGTTTGTATTTATTTTAACTAGGTAGAATAGTTACTAAATAGTTATTAACTATTTATTAACTACCTAGCTAAAATAAATACAAATTTACCTGTAAAATAAAACCTAACCTTAGTTACACTATCACCTACCCTTACAGTACAATTAAATAAATTACCTAAATGAAATACAATTAACAAAATTAAATACAAATACCTAAATTACAAAAAAACAACAACACTAAATTACACAAAATAAAAAACAAACTACAAGATATTTAAACTAATTACACCTAATCTAATAGCCCTATCAAAATAAAAAAGCCCACCAAAATAAAAATAAAACCCTAGCCTAAACTAAACTACCAATAGCCCTTAAAAGGGCATTGCCCCAAAGAAATCAGCTCTTTTACCTGTAAAAAAAAATACAAACAACCCCCCAACAGTAAAACCTATCTCACACACAACCAACCCCCGAAATAAAACCCTAAATAAAAAAACCTAAGCTCCCCATTGCTCTGAAAAGGGCATTTGGATGGGCATTGCCCTTAAAAGGGCATTTAGCTCTATTGATGCCCAAACCCTAATCTAAAACTAAAACCCACCCAATAAACCCTTAAAAAACCTAACACTAACCCCCGAAGATCCACTTACAGTTTTGAAGAGCCGACATCCATCGTCAATGAAGTCGGGAGAAGTCTTCAATGAAGCCAGGAGAAGTCCTCAACGAAGCCGGGAGAAGTCTTCATCCAAACCAGGAGAAGTGGTCCTCCAGATGGGCAGAAGTCTTCATCCAGACGGCATCTTCTATCTTCTTCCATCCGGCGCGGAGCGGGTCCATCTTCAAGACATCCGGCGCGGAGTATCCTCTTCTTCCGACGACTCCCGACGAATGAAGATTCCTTTAAGTGACGTCATCCAAGATGGCGTTCCTTAGATTCCGATTGGCTGATAGAATTTTATCAGCCAATCGGAAATTAAAGTTGAAAAAATCCTATTGACTGATGCAATCAGCCAATAGGACTGAACTTCAATCCTATTGGCTGATCCAATCAGCCAATAGGATTGAGCTTGCATTCTATTGGCTGATTGGAATAGCCAATAGAACGCGAGCTCAATCCTATTGGCTGATTGGACTTACAAGACTCGTAATAGCAGCGGTAGTGAAAAAGCAGCGTTATGAGCCTTAACGCTGCTTTTTTACTCATAACGCAAAACTCGTAATCTAGCCGTATATTTTTTAACATTTGAATTTTATTAAGTGAAAGAAGACACCTACTGAGTGTTAATCTTCTTAAGAGAGAACAATAATATATTATTTATATAATATCTTATAACATTGCAACTACAATATAAATAGATAAAATAGTCAAAATCAAAATGTGCATGGGTGCATCTAAATATTAAATAGAAGCATTTTTTGCAATATACTTCCTTAAGAAAAAAATCTTCTAGTAAGTTACTTTTCAGTGGCATACCCACAGGTGCCGTGCAGCAGTATTAAAAGACCAAACCTTCTCAGAGAGTCAGCGGTAGCTTACATGATACAAATTAAGTCCTCACTGATGCAAGCTCCCTGAGCAGGCATAGTGTTTGAATCCTGATCCCCTAGTCACACGTAATATATATCCGTATGCCGCTAAAACCGTAATTGTCATCTTGTCCGTAGGATTAACAGATGAAAAAAGGTGAGGTCAGGTGACCTGTCTGGGCCTTCTTAGTGGAGCAGGGAGTCCAGAATCAGTCAGAGGAACAGCATTCTGGTAGTTGTTACGGATAAAAAGCGGAGACAGGAGGGCGCTGACATGAGAGGTTTCTGATAAGGAACACTTGTTTGTTGCTTTTAACACAAACGTGCAAAGTGTTTTGTGCTTTTTTAATATACTATATAATAATATATAAAAAATCTGCATTTGAATTGGAATTGTGCTCTGTCTTATTTGTTAGTTATACGTTGAGACCGTAATATCGTTTATGTTGCAGGGGTCGACAAATCTGTTAAACATTTAGGAGCCAGACATACCTTTAGGAGACAGACAGTAGTATTTGTATATAGATATATGGACAATACCCCAAAAAGTTAGTAGCCAGGGGTAAAATGGCTCCCTGGCTACTGAGTTTGTCGAGCACAGTTTTACCCATGCACATTTCAATTTTGACCTTTCTATCCCTTTAAAAGCATGAATTAAGACTATATATATATATATATATATATATATATATATATATATATATTTTGTTAACAAAAAAACCCAAATAACGCAATAATCCTAATAAATCTATTAACCCCTAATCTGTCAAACCCCCACCACACAAATAACTAATTAAATTACTAAGCTCCCTAACTTAACACCCCCTAAATTAACCCCAATTACTTCAATTAAAAAATTCTAAGTTACAATTAAAATAAAAAATCTAACATTACTTTAAAAAACTAAGTTTAAATCAATCTAAGATTACAAAAAATAAAAAGTTAGATATTACATAAAATAATAAACCAAATTATCAAAAATAAAAAAATTAAACCTAGTCCCTATGAAAATAAAATAGCCCCCCAAAATAAAATCACCCCCTAATCTAATACTAAACTGCCAATAGCCCTTAAAAGGGCCTTTCGTTGGGCATTGCCCTAAGTAAAGCAGCTCTTTTCCTTAAAAAAATACTAAGTCCCCGCTCTAACAGTAAAACCCAGCACCCACCAAACCCCCCAAAATAAAAAAAAACTCTAAAAAATCCTAAACTGCCCATTGCCCCTAAAGGGGCATTTGTATGGGCATTGCCCTTAAAAGGGCATTCAGCTCTTTTAAGAATGCCCAGAAATCCCTAATCTAAAAACAAACAAACCCCCCAAAAATAAAAAAAGCCTAAATCTAACCCCCCAAATAGGTACACTACTCACCATTCCTGAAGTCCGGCAGAGAAGGTCCTGTTCCAGGTGGTGAAGTCTTCTTCCAACCAGCCGACATCTTCATGTTTAAATATGGCGTCTCTTGCACTCCTATTGGCTGATTTGATTCAAGTCAGCCAATAGGATGAGAGCTACTGAAATCCTATTGGCTGTACAAATCAGAATCCTCCACGCTCCATGACTCCGAGGTCGCCGGTCCTGTTTTATTAGGTTTATTGCGTTGTGGGTTAATGGCGGATTGGGGGTTAATATACTATATAAGGTTTGTTGCGATGTGGGTTAATGGTGGATTAGGGGTTAATACATTTATTAGGTAGTTTGCAATGTTGGGGTTGGCAGATTTAGGGGTTAATACATTTATTAGGGAGTTTGCGATGTGTTTGAATGGCGCATTAGGGGTTAATAGTTTAATTAGGCATATTGTGTTGTTGGGGGTTGTCGGTTTAGGGGTTAATACATTTATTATTAGTTGCGATGTGGGTTTGATGACGGATATAGGGGTTATACGTGCTGCTTTATTTTTGGGAGGTGGTTTATATTTTTACAGGAGATTTGATAACATAATTTATGCTTACCTGATAAATTCCTTTCTTCTGTTGTGTGATCAGTCCACGGGTCATCATTACTTCTGGGATATAACTCCTCCCCAACAGGAAATGCAAGAGGATTCACCCAGCAGAGCTGCATATAGCTCCTCCCCTCTACGTCAGTCCCAGTCATTCGACCAAGAATCAACGAGAAAGGAGTAACCAAGGGTGAAGTGGTGACTGGAGTATAATTTAAAAAAAAAAATATTTACCTGCCTTAAAAACAGGGCGGGCCGTGGACTGATCACACAACAGAAGAAAGGAATTTATCAGGTAAGCATAAATTATGTTTTCTTCTGTTATGTGTGATCAGTCCACGGGTCATCATTACTTCTGGGATACCAATACCAAAGCAAAAGTACACGGATGACGGGAGGGATAGGCAGGCTCATTATACAGAAGGAACCACTGCCTGAAGAACCTTTCTCCCAAAAATAGCCTCCGAAGAAGCAAAAGTATCAAATTTGTAAAATTTGGAAAAAGTATGAAGCGAAGACCAAGTTGCAGCCTTGCAAATCTGTTCAACAGAGGCCTCATTCTTAAAGGCCCAAGTGGAAGCCACAGCTCTAGTGGAGTGGGCTGTAATTCTTTCAGGAGGCTGCTGTCCAGCAGTCTCATAGGCTAAACGTATTATGCTACGAAGCCAAAAAGAGAGAGAGGTAGCAGAAGCTTTTTGACCTCTCCTCTGTCCAGAATAAACGACAAACAGGGAAGAAGTTTGACGAAAATCTTTAGTTGCCTGCAAGTAGAACTTGAGGGCACGAACTACATCCAGATTGTGTAGAAGACGTTCCTTCTTTGAAGAAGGATTTGGACACAAGGATGGAACAACAATCTCTTGATTGATATTCCTGTTAGTAACTACCTTAGGTAAGAACCCAGGTTTAGTACGCAGAACTACCTTGTCTGAGTGAAAAATCAGATAAGGAGAATCACAATGTAATGCTGATAACTCAGAGACTCTTCGAGCCGAGGAAATAGCCATTAAAAACAGAACTTTCCAAGATAACAATTTTATATCAATGGAATGAAGGGGTTCAAACGGAACACCCTGTAAAACGTTAAGAACTAAGTTTAAACTCCATGGTGGAGCAACAGCTTTAAACACAGGCTTGATCCTAGCTAAAGCCTGACAAAAAGCCTGGACGTCTGGATTTTCTGACAGACGCCTGTGTAACAAGATGGACAGAGCTGAAATCTGTCCCTTTAATGAACTAGCCGATAAACCCTTTTCTAAGCCTTCTTGTAGAAAGGACAAGATCCTAGAGATCCTAACCTTACTCCAGGAGTAACGTTTGGATTCACACCAGTATAGGTATTTACGCCATATTTTATGGTAAATCTTTCTGGTAACAGGCTTCCTAGCCTGTATCAGGGTATCAATAACCGACTCAGAAAAACCACGTTTTGATAAAATCAAGCGTTCAATTTCCAAGCAGTCAGCTTCAGAGAAGTTAGATTTTGATGTTTGAACGGACCCTGTATCAGAAGGTCCTGTCTTAGAGGTAGAGACCAAGGCGGACAGGATGACATGTCCACTAGATCTGCATACCAAGTCCTGCGTGGCCATGCAGGTGCTATTAGAATCACTGATGCTCTCTCCTGTTTGATTTTGGCAATCAATCGAGGAAGCAGCGGGAAGGGTGGAAACACATAAGCCATCCCGAAGTTCCAAGGTGCTGTCAAAGCATCTATCAGAACCGCTCCCGGATCCCTGGATCTGGACCCGTAGTGAGGAAGCTTGGCGTTCTGGCGAGACGCCATGAGATCTATCTGTGGTTTGCCCCAACGTCGAAGTATTTGGGCAAAGACCTCCGGATGAAGTTCCCACTCCCCCGGATGAAAAGTCTGGCGACTCAAGAAATCCGCCTCCCAGTTCTCCACTCCCGGGATGTGGATTGCTGACAGGTGGCAAGAGTGAGACTCTGCCCATCGAATTATCTTTGATACTTCCATCATTGCTAGGGAGCTTCTTGTCCCTCCCTGATGGTTGATGTAAGCTACAGTCGTGATATTGTCCGACTGAAACCTGATGAACCCCCGAGTTGTTAATTGGGGCCAAGCCAGAAGGGCATTGAGAACTGCTCTCAATTCCAGAATGTTTATTGGAAGGAGACTCTCCTCCTGATTCCATAATCCCTGAGCCTTCAGAGAATTCCAGACAGCGCCCCAACCTAGTAGGCTGGCGTCTGTTGTTACAATTGTCCAGTCTGGCCTGCTGAATGGCATCCCCCTGGACAGGTGTGGCCGATGAAGCCACCATAGAAGAGAATTTCTGGTCTCTTGATTCAGATTCAGAGTAGGGGACAAATCTGAGTAATCCCCATTCCACTGACTTAGCATGCATAATTGCAGCGGTCTGAGGTGTAGGCGTGCAAAAGGTACTATGTCCATTGCCGCTACCATTAAGCCGATCACCTCCATGCATTGAGCTACTGACGGGTGTTGAATGGAATGAAGGACACGGCATGCATCTTGAAGCTTTGTTAACCTGTCCTCTGTCAGGTAAATCTTCATTTCTACAGAATCTATAAGAGTCCCCAAGAATGGAACTCTTGTGAGAGGAAAAAGAGAACTCTTCTTTTCGTTCACTTTCCATCCATGCGACCTTAGAAATGCCAGAACTAACTCTGTATGAGACTTGGCAGTTTGAAAGCTTGAAGCTTGTATTAGAATGTCGTCTAGGTACGGAGCTACCGAAATCCCTCGCGGTCTTAGTACCGCCAGGAGGGCACCTAGAATCTTTGTGAAGATTCTTGGGGCCGTAGCCAATCCGAATGGAAGAGCTACAAACTGGTAGTGCCTGTCTAGGAAGGCAAACCGTAGATACCGGTGATGATCTTTGTGGATCGGTATGTGAAGGTAAGCATCTTTTAAATCCACTGTGGTCATGTACTGACCCTTTTGGATCATGGGCAAGATTGTCCGAATAGTTTCCATTTTGAACGATGGAACTCTTAGGAATTTGTTTAGAATCTTTAAATCTAAGATTGGTCTGAAAGTTCCCTCTTTTTTGGGAACCACAAACAGGTTTGAGTAGAACCCTTGTCCTTGTTCCGACCGCGGAACCGGATGGATCACTCCCATTAATAACAGATCTTGTACACAGCGTAGAAACGCTTCTTTCTTTATCTGGTTTGTTGACAATCTTGACAGATGAAATCTCCCTCTTGGGGGAGATAATTTGAAGTCTAGAAGGTATCCCTGAGATATGATCTCTAGCGCCCAGGGATCCTGAACATCTCTTGCCCAGGCCTGGGCGAAGAGAGAAAGTCTGCCCCCCACTAGATCCGGTCCCGGATTGGGGGCTCTCGGTTCATGCTGTCTTTGGGGCAGCAGCAGGTTTCCTGGCCTGTTTGCCCTTGTTCCAGGACTGGTTGGGCTTCCAGCCTTGCCTGTAACGAGCAACAGCTCCTTCCTGTTTTGGTGCAGTGGAGGTTGATGCTGCTCCTGTTTTAAAATTCCGAAAGGGACGAAAATTAGACTGTCTAGCCTTAGCTTTGGCTTTGTCTTGAGGTAGGGCGTGGCCCTTACCTCCTGTAATGTCAGCGATAATTTCTTTCAAACCGGGCCCAAATAAGGACTGCCCTTTGAAAGGTATATTAAGTAATTTGGACTTAGAAGTAACATCAGCTGACCAGGATTTTAGCCACAGTGCCCTACGTGCCTGTATGGCGAATCCTGAGTTCTTAGCCGTAAGTTTGGTTAAATGTACTACGGCCTCCGAAATGAATGAATTAGCTAGTTTAAGGACTCTAAGCCTGTCCATAATGTCGTCTAGCGTAGATGAACTAAGGTTCTCTTCCAGAGACTCAATCCAAAATGCTGCCGCAGCCGTAATCGGCGCGATACATGCAAGGGGTTGCAAAATAAAACCTTGTTGAACAAACATTTTCTTAAGGTAACCCTCTAATTTTTTATCCATTGGATCTGAAAAAGCACAGCTATCCTCCACCGGGATAGTGGTACGCTTAGCTAGAGTAGAAACTGCTCCCTCCACCTTAGGGACCGTTTGCCATAAGTCCCGAGTGGTGGCGTCTATTGGAAACATCTTTCTAAATATTGGAGGGGGTGAGAACGGCACACCGGGTCTATCCCACTCCTTAGTAACAATTTCAGTTAATCTCTTAGGTATAGGAAAAACGTCAGTACTCGCCGGTACCGCAAAGTATTTATCCAACCTACATAGTTTCTCTGGTATTGCAACGGTGTTACAATCATTGAGAGCTGCTAAGACCTCCCCTAGTAATACACGGAGGTTCTCCAATTTAAATTTAAAATTTGAAATATCTGAATCCAATCTGTTTGGATCAGAACCGTCACCCACAGAATGAAGCTCTCCGTCCTCATGCTCTGCAAGCTGTGACGCAGTATCAGACATGGCCCTAGAATTGTCAGCGCACTCTGTTCTCACCCCAGAGTGATCACGCTTGCCTCTTAGTTCTGGTAATTTAGACAAAACTTCAGTCATAACAGTAGCCATATCTTGTAATGTTATCTGTAATGGCCGCCCAGATGTACTAGGCGCCATAATATCACGCACCTCCCGGGCGGGAGATGCAGGTACTGCCGCGTGAGGCGAGTTAGTCGGCATAACTCTCCCCTCGCAGATTGGTGAAATTTGTTCACCTTGTACAGATTGACTTTTATTTAAAGTAGCATCAATACAGTTAGTACATAAATTTCTATTGGGCTCCACCTTGGCATTGGAACAAATGACACAGATATCTTCCTCTGAGTCAGACATGTTTAACACACTAGTAATAACTTGCAACCTGGTTATAATCCTTTTTTAGCAAAAACGTACTGTGCCTCAAAGAGGTACTTAAACGATTAAATGACAGTTGAGATAATGAACTGAGAAAACAGTTATAGCATCAACTTTAAAACAACACAACTTTTAGCAAAGGTTTTGTTCCCATTAGTAAGATAACATAACTAAATTTGACATAAAAATTATTGAGTAACGTCTTTATCCACAGTCAATATAAAAAATTCTCACAGCTCTGCTGAGAGAATGTACCTCCCTTCAAGAAGTTTGAAGACCCCTGAGATCTGTCAGAGATGAACCGGATCATGCAGGAAAAATAACAATAGCTGACTGGAAATTGTTGATGCGTAGCAAAGAGCGCCAAAAACGGCCCCTCCCTCTCACACACAGCAGTGAAGAGAAACGAAACTGTCACAATTCAAAGCAAACTACTGCCAAGTGGAAAATAAAGCCCAAACATTTATTTACTCAGTACCTCAGCAATGTAAACGATTCTACATTCCAGCAAAAACGTTTAACATGATATAATACTTATTAAAAAGATTAGTGACCTTTAACAGAGTAGTTCCGGTGAAGTACCATTCCCAGAATACTGAAGTGTATACATACATGTCATTATAACGGTATAGCAGGATTTTCTCATCAATTCCATTCAGAAAATAAAAACTGCTACATACCTCAATGCAGATTCATCTGCCCCTGTCCCCTGATCTGAAGCTTTTACCTCCCTCAGATGGCCGAGAACAGCAATATGATCTTAACTACTCCGGTTAAAATCATAGTAAAAACTCTGGTAGATTCTTCCTCAAAGTCTGCCAGAGAAGTAATAACACGCTCCGGTGCTATTATAAAATAACAAACTTTTGATTGAAGTCATAAAAACTAAGTATAATCACCATAGTCCTCTCACACATCCTATCTAGTCGTTGGGTGCAAGAGAATGACTGGGACTGACGTAGAGGGGAGGAGCTATATGCAGCTCTGCTGGGTGAATCCTCTTGCATTTCCTGTTGGGGAGGAGTTATATCCCAGAAGTAATGATGACCCGTGGACTGATCACACATAACAGAAGAAATATATATTTATTTATTTTTTCAGTTTTTAAAGTGCCGTAAGTCACTGGCGACTCCAGAAATTTGTATTTACGTACATTTCTGGACATCGCTAGTTTATCCGACTTACTGCACTTTATGAACTGCCGGAGGGGTTTATGTGATACCCCAATGTGCGAGGTGAAATTACGGTCGGTGTGGGTTTCAGTAGCTGAAGCCTGCGCCGTATATGTAATCTCGCCCCATGTGCTCATTTTAGCTAATCAAGTTGAAAATTTAACAAATCACTAGCAAAATATAACAAATGTGCGCAAAAAACTGCAACACAGTGTTCACAATTTATTTAATCATAAACACATTTTCTTGATTGGAACCATTGGATTGCATAGACAAATGCAGTACAATAATTACACAATAAATGTAATTGTGTACTTTATATGTTGTGCACATTTATCAATACACTTTTTAGAAACTACTTTGTGACATTGTTTTGTATGCTATGTAAGACAAGTCTCAGTGTTGGCATATGAAATAATTAGACATCATCCTGGCATGATTGCCACCCAGCCGGTATTTTACCGACAAGGATGGTATTTTTAAGTTCAGGTCAATATAAAGAATAAATATAGAAATGAAGGTCCTGTCATGCTGAGACTTCTATGAGTATTGGAATCTAATTAGAAACAAATAATCATTTAAAATCAGCTCATAGCAACTTTTGATATATGCTGTGTAATCATTTATGCAAATTTATGCTAATGAGCATGGCTGGTATTTTTCCCCCCTAAAAAAAGGTGGTAACCCTAGTCCTTAAAAATCCTGAAGAAATGCTTTCATGGGTGTTTAAAATTTTAGCAAATTGTGTGCATGTTTTTGGAATTTGGCGCACACTATTTGTTATATTGTGCTCAATATTTGTTATATTGTGCTGCTCACTATTTGTTATTAGACTTGTGCGTTTCGTTTAGTTCCGAATCAAAATTCGGACGAATTTGTCAAACTCAGAGTTTCCGATCGATTCGAATTTCCAAATTACCGTAGCAACGAAACTAAACTAATCCGAATGCATTTGTAACGAATGAATCCAAATTAGTTTGGATTTATTCGTTACATTCGAATGGCCATGTACTAATCGTAATTACACTTGTATTGTACTGTATATTAGGTTATATCACTCTGCTAGCTCTGTGAGGGCACATTATGTAGCTGGTACCTGTGAGGTTGGTACTTAGGTGGGATGTGCTGTGTATTACACTAGTATTGTACAGTATATTAGGTTATATCACTCTGCTAGCTCTGTGCACATTATGTAGCTGGTACCTGTGAGGTTGGTACTTAGGTGGGATGTGCTGTGTATTACACTAGTATTATGTACAGTATATTAGGTTATATACCTCTGCTAGCTCTGTGCAGGGCACATTATGTAGCTGGTACCTGTGAGGTTGCTACTTAGGTGGGATGTGCTGTGTATTACACTAGTATTATGTACTGTATATTAGGTTATATACCTCTGCTAGCTCTGTGCATATTGTGTAGCTGGTACCTGTGAGGTTGGTACTTAGGTGGGTTGTGCTGTGTATTACACTAGTATTGTACAGTATATTAGGTTATATACCTCTGCTAGCTCTGTGCATATTGTGTAGCTGGTACCTGTGAGGTTGGTACTTAGAAGGGATGTGCTGTGTATTACACTAGTATTATGTACTGTATATTAGGTTATATACCTCTGTTAGCTCTGTGCATATTGTGTAGCTGGTACCTGTGAGGTTGGTACTTAGGTGGGTTGTGCTGTGTATTACACTAGTATTGTGTACTGTATATTAGGTTATATACCTCTGCTAGCTCTGTGAGGGCACATTATGTAGCTGGTACCTGTTAGGTTGGTACTTAGGTGGGATGTGCTGTGTATTACACTAGTATTATGTACAGTATATTAGGTTATATACCTCTGCTAGCTCTGTGCATATTGTGTAGCTGGTACCTGTGAGGTTGGTACTTAGGTGGGATGTGCTGTGTATTACACTAGTATTGTACAGTATATTAGGTTATATCACTCTGCTAGCTCTGTGCACATTATGTAGCTGGTACCTGTGAGGTTGGTACTTAGGTGGGATGTGCTGTGTATTACACTAGTATTATGTACAGTATATTAGGTTATATACCTCTGCTAGCTCTGTGAGGGCACATTATGTAGCTGGTACCTGTGAGGTTGGTACTTAGGTGGGATGTGCTGTGTATTACACTAGTATTATGTACAGTATATTAGGTTATATACCTCTGCTAGCTCTGTGCATATTGTGTAGCTGGTACCTGTGAGGTTGGTACTTAGGTGGGATGTGCTGTGTATTACACTAGTATTGTACAGTATATTAGGTTATATCACTCTGCTAGCTCTGTGCACATTATGTAGCTGGTACCTGTGAGGTTGGTACTTAGGTGGGATGTGCTGTGTATTACACTAGTATTGTACAGTATATTAGGTTATATACCTCTGCTAGCTCTGTGCATATTGTATAGCTGGTACCTGTGAGGTTGGTACTTAGGTGGGATGTGCTGTGTATTACACTAGTATTATGTACTGTATATTAGGTTATATATCTCTGCTAGCTCTGTGCATATTGTGTAGCTGGTACCTGTGAGGTTGGTACTTAGGTGGGATGTGCTGTGTATTACACTAGTATTATTTACAGTATATTAGGTTATATCACTCTGCTAGCTCTGTGCATATTGTGTAGCTGGTACCTGTGAGGTTGGTACTTAGGTGGGATGTGCTGTGTATTACACTAGTATTATTTACAGTATATTAGGTTATATACCTCTGCTAGCTCTGTGCATATTGTGTAGCTGGTACCTGTGAGGTTGGTACTTAGGTGGGATGTGCTGTGTATTACACTAGTATTGTGTACTGTATATTAGGTTATATACCTCTGCTAGCTCTGTGCAGGGCACATTATGTAGCTGGAACCTGTGAGGTTGGTACTTAGAAGGGATGTGCTGTGTATTACACTAGTATTATGTACTGTATATTAGGTTATATACCTCTGCTAGCTCTCTGCACATTATGTAGCTGGAACCTGTGAGGTTGGTACTTAGAAGGGATGTGCTGTGTATTACACTAGCATTATGTACTGTATATTAGGTTATATACCTCTGCTAGCTCTGTGCGTATTGTGTAGCTGGTACCTGTGAGGTTGGTATTTATGTTGATTCAGATGGGTTACATCTAATATACAGTACATAATGCTAGTCTAATACACAGCACATCCCACCTAACACACATAAGTTCTGATTTTACGAATCGAATCTGAACCGAATACATCCAAATATATTCGAATCCCAATAAATCTGAAACGAATACATTCATATGTATCTAAAAACAAAATTTAAAAAAGCCAAATCGGTCCAAAATCAACCGAAACAAATTTTTCTGTTGCGCACAAGTCTATTTTTTATACTGTACTGATTTCTTATATTGTGCTGACTATTTGTTATATTGTGTTGACTGTTATATTGTGCTGACTATTTTATATATTGTGCTGACTATTTGTTATATTGTGCTGCTCATTATTTGTTATATTGTGCTCACTATTTGTTATATTGTGCTCACTATTTATTATATTGTGCTTACTATTTGTTATATTGTGCTTACTATTTATTATATTGTGCTCACTATTTGTTATATTGTGCTGACTATTTGTTATATTGTGCTGACTATTTGATATATTGTGCTTACTATTTGTTATATTGTGCTGACTATTTGTTATATTGTGCTGCTCATTATTTGTTATATTGTGCTGACTATTTGATATATTGTGCTTACTATTTGTTATATTGTGCTGCTCATTATTTGTTATATTGTGCTCACTATTTGATATATTGTGCTTACTATTTGTTGTAATGTGCTTACTATTTATTATATTGTGCTTACTATTTGTTATATTGTGCTGCTCATTATTTGTTATATTGTGCTGACTATTTGTTATATTGTGCTGCTCATTATTTGTTATATTGTGCTGACTATTTGTTATATTGTGCTGACTATTTGTTATATTGTGCTTACTATTTGTTATATTGTGCTGACTATTTGTTATATTGTGCTGACTATTTGTTATATTGTGCTGACTATTTGTTATATTGTGCTTACTATTTGTTATATTGTGCTTACTATTTGTTATATTGTGCTGACTATTTGTTATATTGTGCTGACTATTTGTTATATTGTGCTGACTATTTGATATATTGTGCTTACTATTTGTTATATTGTGCTGACTATTTGTTATATTGTGCTGCTCATTATTTGTTATATTGTGCTGACTATTTGATATATTGTGCTTACTATTTGTTATATTGTGCTGCTCATTATTTGTTATATTGTGCTCACTATTTGATATATTGTGCTTACTATTTGTTTTAATGTGCTTACTATTTATTATATTGTGCTTACTATTTGATGTATTGTGCTCACTGTTTGTTATATTGTGCTCACTATTTGTTATATTGTGCTGCTCATTATTTGTTATATTGTGCTGACTATTTGATATATTGTGCTTACTATTTGTTGTAATGTGCTTACTATTTATTATATTGTGCTTACTATTTGATGTATTGTGCTCACTGTTTGTTATATTGTGCTCACTATTTGTTATATTGTGCTGCTCATTATTTGTTATATTGTGCTTACTATTTATTATATTGTGCTTACTATTTGATGTATTGTGCTCACTGTTTCTTATATTGTGTTCACTATTTGTTATATTGTGCTCACTGTTTCTTATATTGTGTTCACTATTTGTTATATTGTGCTGCTCACTATTTGTTATATTGTGCTCACTATTTGTTATATTGTGCTCACTATTTGTTATATTGTGCTCACTATTTGTTATATTGTGCTGCTCACTATTTGTTATATTGTGCTCACTATTTGTTATATTGTGCTGCTCACTATTTGTTATATTGTGCTGCTCACTATTTGTTATATTGTGCTCACTATTTGTTATATTGTGCTGCTCACTATTTGTTATATTGTGCTGCTCACTATTTGTTATACTGTGCTCACTATTTGTTATCTTGTGCACACTATTTGTTATACTGTGCTTACTGTTTGTTATATTGTGCTCACTATTTGTTATATTGTGCTTACTATTTGTTATATTGTGCTCACTATTTGTTATACTGTGCTCACTATTTGTTATATTGTGCTCACTATTTGTTATACTGTGCTCACTATTTGTTATATTGTGCTCACTATTTGTTATACTGTGCTCACTATTTGTTATATTGTGCTCACTATTTGTTATATTGTGCTGCTCACTATTTGTTATACTGTGCTCACTATTTGTTATACTGTGCTTACTGTTTGTTATATTGTGCTGACTATTTGTTATACTGTGCTTACTGTTTGTTATATTGTGCTGACTATTTGTTATATTGTGCTACTTACTATTTGTTATATTGTGCTGCTCATTATTTGTTATATTGTGCTGCTCATTATTTGTTATATTGTGCTGCTCACTGTTTCTTATATTGTGCTATTTGTTATATTGTGCTACTTACTATTTGTTATATTGTGTTGCTCACTATTTGTTATATTGTGCTGCTCACTATTTGTTATATTGTGCTCACTATTTGTTATATTGTGCTCACTATTTGTTATATTGTGCTGACTATTTGTTATATTGTGCTGCTCACTATTTGTTATATTGTGCTCACTATTTGTTATATTGTGCTCACTATTTGTTATATTGTGCTATTTGTTATATTGTGCTGCTCACTATTTGTTATATTGTGCTGACTATTTGTTATTTTGTGCTGCTTACTATTTGTTATATTGTGCTGCTCACTATTTGTTATATTGTGCTGACTATTTGTTATATTGTGCTGACTATTTGTTATATTGTGCTGACTATTTGTTATATTGTGCTGACTTTTTGTTATATTGTGCTGAACACTATTTGTTATATTGTGCTGACTATTTGTTATATTGTGCTGACTATTTGTTATATTGTGCTGACTATTTGTTATATTGTGCTGACTATTTGTTATATTGTGCTGCTTACTATTTGTTATATTGTGCTGCTCACTATTTGTTATATTGTGCTGCTTACTATTTGTTATATTGTGCTGACTATTTGTTATATTGTGCTGACTATTTGTTATATTGTGCTGCTTACTATTTGTTATATTGTGCTGACTATTTGTTATATTGTGCTGACTATTTGTTATATTGTGCTCACTATTTGTTATATTGTGCTATTTGTTATATTGTGCTATTTGTTATATTGTGCTATTTGTTATATTGTGCTATTTGTTATATTGTGCTTTTCCCTATTTGTTATATAGTGCTGCTTACTATTTGTTATATTGTGCTGCTTACTATTTGTTATATTGTGCTGACTATTTGTTATATTGTGCTGCTCACTATTTGTTATATTGTGCTGACTATTTGTTATATTGTGCTGACTATTTGTTATATTGTGCTGACTATTTGTTATATTGTGCTGCTTACTATTTGTTATATTGTGCTGCTTACTATTTGTTATATTGTGCTGCTTACTATTTGTTATATTGTGCTGACTATTTGTTATATTGTGCTGACTATTTGTTATATTGTGCTGACTATTTGTTATATTGCGCTGACTATTTGTTATATTGTGCTGCTTACTATTTGTTATATTGTGCTGACTATTTGTTATATTGTGCTGACTATTTGTTATATTGTGCTGCTTACTATTTGTTATATTGTGCTGCTTACTATTTGTTATATTGTGCTGACTATTTGTTATATTGTGCTGACTATTTGTTATTTTGTGCTGCTTACTATTTGTTATATTGTGCTGACTATTTGTTATATTGTGCTGACTATTTGTTATTTTGTGCTGCTTACTATTTGTTATATCGTGCTGACTATTTGTTATATTGTATTAAAAAAGTGTTTAAGCAGAGCGCTGGTTAATAAACGGGATACCACACAACTTACAAGGGAGAAAAGATCCTTCTATCTTTTCAAAAATGTGGTAGGAGTTTTGGTGGTAGTAAGTGCGCTAAAAGAAAGCTAAAGGTATCCAATTGTATCCAGTATTAAATAAAAGAGTTATAAAATATATATATAACAATGTGCAAAGTGTAATGCGTGTATTATGATTCCTCAGTCAAAAAAGAAGAAAGATAGGGTGTGTGGGGGGAAATGAGAGGATCTATACAAAAATAACAGTGTCCGTGAAAAAAACATAATTTATGCTTACCTGATAAATTCCTTTCTTCTGTTGTGTGATCAGTCCACGGGTCATCATTACTTCTGGGATATAACTCCTCCCCAACAGGAAATGCAAGAGGATTCACCCAGCAGAGCTGCATATAGCTCCTCCCCTCTACGTCAGTCCCAGTCATTCGACCAAGAATCAACGAGAAAGGAGTAACCAAGGGTGAAGTGGTGACTGGAGTATAATTTAAAAGATATTTACCTGCCTTAAAAACAGGGCGGGCCGTGGACTGATCACACAACAGAAGAAAGGAATTTATCAGGTAAGCATAAATTATGTTTTCTTCTGTTATGTGTGATCAGTCCACGGGTCATCATTACTTCTGGGATACCAATACCAAAGCAAAAGTACACGGATGACGGGAGGGATAGGCAGGCTCATTATACAGAAGGAACCACTGCCTGAAGAACCTTTCTCCCAAAAATAGCCTCCGAAGAAGCAAAAGTGTCAAATTTGTAAAATTTGGAAAAAGTATGAAGCGAAGACCAAGTTGCAGCCTTGCAAATCTGTTCAACAGAGGCCTCATTCTTAAAGGCCCAAGTGGAAGCCACAGCTCTAGTGGAGTGAGCTGTAATTCTTTCAGGAGGCTGCTGTCCAGCAGTCTCATAGGCTAAACGTATTATGCTACGAAGCCAAAAAGAGAGAGAGGTAGCAGAAGCTTTTTGACCTCTCCTCTGTCCAGAATAAACGACAAACAGGGAAGAAGTTTGGCGAAAATCTTTAGTTGCCTGCAAGTAGAACTTGAGGGCACGAACTACATCCAGATTGTGTAGAAGACGTTCCTTCTTTGAAGAAGGATTTGGACACAAGGATGGAACAACAATCTCTTGATTGATGTTCCTGTTAGTGACTACCTTAGGTAAGAACCCAGGTTTAGTACGTAGAACTACCTTGTCTGAGTGAAAGATCAGATAAGGAGAATCACAATGTAGGGCTGATAACTCAGAGACTCTTCGAGCCGAGGAAATAGCCATTAAAAATAGAACTTTCCAAGATAACAATTTTATATCAATGGAATGAAGGGGTTCAAACGGAACACCCTGTAAAACGTTAAGAACTAAGTTTAAACTCCATGGCGGAGCAACAGCTTTAAACACAGGCTTGATCCTAGTTAAAGCCTGACAAAAGGCCTGGACGTCTGGATTTTCTGACAGACGCCTGTGTAACAAGATGGACAGAGCTGAAATCTGTCCCTTTAATGAACTAGCTGATAAACCCTTTTCTAAACCTTCTTGTAGAAAGGACAATATCCTAGGGATCCTAACCTTACTCCAGGAGTAACGTTTGGATTCGCACCAGTATAGGTATTTACGCCATATTTTATGGTAAATCTTTCTGGTAACAGGCTTCCTAGCCTGTATCAGGGTATCAATAACCGACTCAGAAAAACCACGTTTTGATAAAATCAAGCGTTCAATTTCCAAGCAGTCAGTTTCAGAGAAGTTAGATTTTGATGTTTGAATGGACCCTGTATCAGAAGGTCCTGTCTTAGAGGTAGAGACCAAGGCGGACAGGATGACATGTCCACTAGATCTGCATACCAAGTCCTGCGTGGCCATGCAGGCGCTATTAGAATCACTGATGCTCTCTCCTGTTTGATTTTGGCAATCAATCGAGGAAGCAGCGGGAAGGGTGGAAACACATAAGCCATCCCGAAGTTCCAAGGTGCTGTCAAAGCATCTATCAGAACCGCTCCCGGATCCCTGGATCTGGACCCGTAGTGAGGAAGTTTGGCGTTCTGGCGAGACGCCATGAGATCTATCTCTGGTTTGCCCCAACGTCGAAGTATTTGGGCAAAGACCTCCGGATGAAGTTCCCACTCTCCCGGATGAAAAGTCTGGCGACTCAAGAAATCCGCCTCCCAGTTCTCCACTCCCGGGATGTGGATTGCTGACAGGTGGCAAGAGTGAGACTCTGCCCAGCGAATTATCTTTGATACTTCCATCATTGCTAGGGAGCTTCTTGTCCCTCCCTGATGGTTGATGTAAGCTACAGTCGTGATATTGTCCGACTGAAACCTGATGAACCCCCGAGTTGTTAATTGGGGCCAAGCCAGAAGGGCATTGAGAACTGCTCTCAATTCCAGAATGTTTATTGGAAGGAGACTCTCCTCCTGATTCCATAATCCCTGAGCCTTCAGAGAATTCCAGACAGCGCCCCAACCTAGTAGGCTGGCGTCTGTTGTTACAATTGTCCAGTCTGGCCTGCTGAATGGCATCCCCCTGGACAGGTGTGGCCGATAAAGCCACCATAGAAGAGAATTTCTGGTCTCTTGATTCAGATTCAGAGTAGGGGACAAATCTGAGTAATCCCCATTCCACTGACTTAGCATGCACAATTGCAGCGGTCTGAGGTGTAGGCGTGCAAAAGGTACTATGTCCATTGCCGCTACCATTAAGCCGATCACCTCCATGCATTGAGCTACTGACGGGTGTTGAATGGAATGAAGGACACGGCATGCATCTTGAAGCTTTGTTAACCTGTCTTCTGTCAGGTAAATCTTCATTTCTACAGAATCTATAAGAGTCCCCAAGAATGGAACTCTTGTGAGAGGAAAAAGAGAACTCTTCTTTTCGTTCACTTTCCATCCATGCGACCTTAGAAATGCCAGAACTAACTCTGTATGAGACTTGGCAGTTTGAAAGCTTGAAGCTTGTATTAGAATGTCGTCTAGGTACGGAGCTACCGAAATCCCTCGCGGTCTTAGTACCGCCAGAAGGGCACCCAGAACCTTTGTGAAGATTCTTGGGGCCGTAGCCAATCCGAATGGAAGAGCTACAAACTGGTAGTGCCTGTCTAGGAAGGCAAACCGTAGATACCGGTGATGATCTTTGTGAATCGGTATGTGAAGGTAAGCATCTTTTAAATCCACTGTGATCATGTACTGACCCTTTTGGATCATGGGTAAGATTGTCCGAATAGTTTCCATTTTGAACGATGGAACTCTTAGGAATTTGTTTAGAATCTTTAAATCTAAGATTGGCCTGAAAGTTCCCTCTTTTTTGGGAACCACAAACAGGTTTGAGTAGAACCCTTGTCCTTGTTCCGACCGCGGAACCGGATGGATCACTCCCATTAATAACAGATCTTGTACACAGCGTAGAAACGCTTCTTTCTTTATCTGGTTTGTTGACAACCTTGACAGATGAAATCTCCCTCTTGGGGGAGATAATTTGAAGTCTAGAAGGTATCCCTGAGATATGATCTCTAGCGCCCAGGGATCCTGAACATCTCTTGCCCAGGCCTGGGCGAAGAGAGAAAGTCTGCCCCCCACTAGATCCGGTCCCGGATCGGGGGCTCTCGGTTCATGCTGTCTTTGGGGCGGCAGCAGGTTTCCTGGCCTGTTTGCCCTTGTTCCAGGACTGGTTAGGCTTCCAGCCTTGCCTGTAACGAGCAACAGCTCCTTCCTGTTTTGGTGCAGTGGAGGTTGATGCTGCTCCTGTTTTGAAATTCCGAAAGGGACGAAAATTAGACTGTCTAGCCTTAGCTTTGGCTTTGTCTTGAGGTAGGGCGTGGCCCTTACCTCCTGTAATGTCAGCGATAATTTCTTTCAAACCGGGCCCAAATAAAGACTGCCCCTTGAAAGGTATATTAAGTAATTTGGACTTAGAAGTAACATCAGCTGACCAGGATTTTAGCCACAGCGCCCTACGTGCCTGTATGGCGAATCCTGAGTTCTTAGCCGTTTGGTTAAATGTACTACGGCCTCCGAAATGAATGAATTAGCTAGTTTAAGGACTCTAAGCCTGTCCATAATGTCGTCTAGCGTAGATGAACTAAGGTTCTCTTCCAGAGACTCAATCCAAAATGCTGCCGCAGCCGTAATCGGCGCGATACATGCAAGGGGTTGCAATATAAAACCTTGTTGAACAAACATTTTCTTAAGGTAACCCTCTAATTTTTTATCCATTGGATCTGAGAAAGCACAGCTATCCTCCACCGGGATAGTGGTACGCTTAACTAAAGTAGAAACTGCTCCCTCCACCTTAGGGACCGTTTGTCATAAGTCCCGAGTGGTGGCGTCTATTGGAAACATCTTTCTAAATATTGGAGGGGGTGAGAACGGCACACCGGGTCTATCCCACTCCTTAGTAACAATTTCAGTTAATCTCTTAGGTATAGGAAAAACGTCAGTACTCGCCGGTACCGCAAAGTATTTATCCAACCTGCACAGTTTCTCTGGTATTGCAACGGTGTTACAATCATTGAGAGCTGCTAAGACCTCCCCTAGTAATACACGGAGGTTCTCCAATTTAAATTTAAAATTTGAAATATCTGAATCCAATCTGTTTGGATCAGAACCGTCACCCACAGAATGAAGCTCTCCGTCCTCATGCTCTGCAAGCTGTGACGCAGTATCAGACATGGCCCTAGTATTGTCAGCGCACTCTGTTCTCACCCCAGAGTGATCACGCTTGCCTCTTAGTTCTGGTAATTTAGACAAAACTTCAGTCATAACAGTAGCCATATCATGTAATGTTATCTGTAATGGCCGCCCAGATGTATTAGGCGCCAAAATATCACGCACCTCCCGGGCGGGAGATGCAGGTACTGCCGCGTGAGGCGAGTTAGTCGGCATAACTCTCCCCTCGCAGTTTGGTGAAATTTGTTCACATTGTACAGATTGACTTTTATTTAAAGTAGCATCAATACAGTTAGTACATAAATTTCTATTGGGCTCCACCTTGGCATTGGAACAAATGACACAGATATCTTCCTCTGAGTCAGACATGTTTAACACACTAGCAATAACTAGCAACCTGGTTATAATCTTTTTTAGCAAAAACGTACTGTGCCTCAAAGAGGTACTAAACGATTAAATGACAGTTGAGATAATGAACTGAAAAACAGTTATAGCATCAAACTTTAAAACAACACAACTTTTAGCAAAGGTTTGTTCCCATTAGTAAAATAACAATAATTAAATTTGACATAAAAATTACAGAGCAACGTTTTTATTCACAGTCAATATGAAATTCTCACAGCTCTGCTGAGAGAATATACCTCCCTCCAAAGAAGTTTGAAGACCCCCTGAGATCTGTCAGAGATGAACCGGATCATGCAGGAAATATAAGAGTAGCTGACTGGAAATTTTTGATGCGTAGCAAAGAGCGCCAAAAACGGCCCCTCCCTCTCATACACAGCAGTGAAGAGAAACGAAACTGTCACAATTAAAAGCAAACAACTGCCAAGTGGAAATTAATGCCCAAATATTTATTCACTCAGTACCTCAGCAATGTAAACGATTCTACATTCCAGCAAAAACGTTTAACATGATAAATACTTATTAAAAGGATTAGAGACCTTTAACAGAGTAGTTCCGGTGAAATACCATCCCCAGAATACTGAAGTGTATACATACATGTCATTATAACGGTATGGCAGGATTTTCTCATCAATTCCATTCAGAAAATAAAAACTGCTACATACCTCAATGCAGATTCAACTGCCCGCTGTCCCCTGATCTGAAGCTTTTACCTCCCTCAGATGGCCGAGAACAGCAATATGATCTTAACGACTCCGGTTAAAATCATAGTAAAAAACTCTGGTAGATTCTTCTTCAAACTCTGCCAGAGAAGTAATAACACGCTCCGGTGCTATTGTAAAATAACAAACTTTTGATTGAAGTCATAAAAACTAAGTATAATCACCATAGTCCTCTCACACATCCTATCTAGTCGTTGGGTGCAAGAGAATGACTGGGACTGACGTAGAGGGGAGGAGCTATATGCAGCTCTGCTGGGTGAATCCTCTTGCATTTCCTGTTGGGGAGGAGTTATATCCCAGAAGTAATGATGACCCGTGGACTGATCACACATAACAGAAGAAATAGTGGTTTTTAACCCCTTAAGGACCAGCGACGTACCCTGTATGTCACTGGTCATTTTTTGGGACTTGATTGTTTTATAGCACGGTCTTGCCACCAGCGTTGAGACTGCTCTATTCCACAAAGCCTGCTGGAGGGAGTGCATTAATAGCGTGTTCTTGCTAGACTAATGTTATTATGTCCTGAAAAAACCCTTAACGACCAGTGACATACAGGGTACATTGTGGTCATTAAGGGGTTAAATATCTTACTTAAGGAGGATGATAGTTAAGCGTTCTATCAATAGTGTACTAATGATCAAAATAAAGTCAAAGTATGTGACAATTAGCAGTGTGACCATATATTGGTGAGATATTAGAAGTATCAAGCAAATTGTTAGTGTATGTTAAAAAGAAACAATACGTTAAATTGTAGTGAAAAAACTAAATATATCTAAAAAATTCCTAAATATATCTAAATATATCTAAAAAATTCCTTGCAGCCTAAATCATATGTCAAAAATATTTAATTATACACAATCACAATCAAATTGGAACTTGAAACAAAGGGACGTCTCCCCAGATAAAAAATAATAAAAAAACAGAATTTAAGCAAGTAGAAATTCCATACTCAATACTAGGTAAGCAGACTTGGCTGAGGAAATGTGTTAAAATCCACTGTGTTGTGCAGAGAGAGACAGTCTCTTATAGCATCAGAACCTTTCGTTGTTGCTTTATAGATAGGTTTTACTGACCAAGTTCAGGGTTTGGGAAATGTGTAGACTCCTTATAGCACAATACAGTCATTCAACTTTATTGAACTTAATGCTTTAAGATTCTTTCTACTTACTTCACCACTCGTGTGGCAACGATATCATCTGTACAGCTCCAAGTTTCCAAACTAAGTCAGTGCGCCGCGTGTATCTCGGCGTCTGACGTCATCGGCAAACTTCAACTGCTGTTACAGTGATAATCGGCTTTCTGGATATTAGAATCACAGGTTGTTTTGGAGATAATCACTCTTTGTGTTTCCAACGGAGGTAATTCCCTGCACTTAGTGCTGATTGCACGCAGGAAAAAAAAGGAGGATGTTGAAAAATGTAGATAACCCGGGTTAATAAGTAAAGTTGAGAAAATCCTTAGATATAGAATGTCCTCATTCAAGTTGTAATGTCAGATAACACAGCCACTCAGATCAACGCGTTTCGCTCGCCAGGGAGCTTTTTCAAGATAGATGTGACTGGTCAGGTGTACCCTTATAAAGGTGTCAGAAAACCCTCATTGGTAGTTTTTTTAATTGGTGTATTTAAGGTGGAATCACAGGAATACTATGTATCTGTGTATGTCCCAACTGATTAAGGTGGAATAGTCTCTTCATGTTCATTCTCAGCTTAAAGAGGAATATCTTTTTAGCTTAATATCTTGTTTACTAAAAAAGGCTACTATATAGGTACTACTGCAATAATCATAATATTCTAAAATGAATGATATTCATAAAAAATTAATATTCATAAAATTTATCTAACAGCATCTAAAAAATAATAATTAATATTCATAAAATTTGTCTAACATATATCTAAAACCTCTTTTAGAGTATTTTAATGGCCATAAAACTTGTATCTTGTAATATAAGGGTTTTTATAAGACAGAAGAGATATATATGTACATCCTACATTACTGGAAATTCCAAAAGGAATTTTGTCGAGTTGATTATGACCATAAAACTTAAACAGTATAAAAATTACAATATAGAATCACCATTAGTCAAACAGAAAGGGTGAGAGATCTAGTTCCGAGTTTAGACCTCTTGGGTACAGAGTATCGTATTTATAGATTAGCTCTGCTTCTTTTATCAGTAATTTCTTCTCTATACTGCCACCTCTCCAATGATTATGTACTTTTTGTACACCCCAATATTTTAGATCTTTAGTTTTACCTTTATGGACTGATTTAAAGTGTTTGTATAGATGAGTATCATCTCTACCATTCTTTATATTGCCAATATGCTCTCTTATTCGGTCTCTGACCATTCTTTTGGTTTCCCCAAAATAAAAAAGGTTACAAGTGCACTTAAGAACATAGATTATATTTTTATTGGTACATCTTATGGTGTCTTTAATTGTGAAGGGTTTCTCTATATTATTAATTATAATATTTTTTAATTTGTTACTGTGGCCACATGCCTTACATGAATAGCATGGAAAAAAAACCATAATACTTTTCCCAGTTATATCTTTTTGTTTTAGTATATTTTTCTTTTTTGTTTTCAGTTCACTAGGTGCCAAAAATGTTTTAAGGTTCGCTGCCTTTTTAAAAATAAACTTGGGGTTGTCAATAATTTTCTCCCCTAACAGATCATCTTCTCTTATCAGGTGCCAATGTTTTCTTATTATCCGTTTGATGACATTCAGGTCAGCACTATAATCTGTTATAAAAGGGACCATGATCTTATCACTGGTCTCTTTTTGTTTCACTTTGTAGGTCAGAAGGGACTCCCTGTCTGTGTTCTTAGCTCTCTCTATGGCTTTATCTGTAATATCATCTTTATAACCTCTCACCTTAAATCTTTCTAGTAAGATTTCAGATTGCTGTTCAAAGTCTGTCATCCTAGAGCAGTTCTTTCTAATACGTAAAAATTGTCCTACCGGGATGTTTTTCTTCCATACATCTAGATGGCAACTTTTTGCATGTATATAATAATACTTGGGGACTAAACTTTACATATAATTACAGTACAGATTCAGTGGTGTTTTTAGACCTAGAAATAATGAAAGCAGAAAACAAAATTGAAACTAAGACCCATTTCAAGAAGGTCGACTGCAGTAATTATATACATGCAAAAAGTTGCCATCTAGATGTATGGAAGAAAAACATCCCGGTAGGATAATTTTTACGTATTAGAAAGAACTGCTCTAGGATGACAGACTTTGAACAGCAATCTGAAATCTTACTAGAAAGATTTAAGGTGAGAGGTTATAAAGATGATATTACAGATAAAGCCATAGAGAGAGCTAAGAACACAGACAGAGAGTCCCTTCTGACCTACAAAGTGAAACAAAAAGAGACCAGTGATAAGATCATGGTTCCTTTTATAACAGATTATAGTGCTGACCTGAATGTAATCAAACGGATAATAAGAAAACATTGGCACCTGATAAGAGAAGATGATCTGTTAGGGGAGAAAATTATTGACAACCCCAAGTTTATTTTTAAAAAGGCAGCGAACCTTAAAACATTTTTGGCACCTAGTGAACTGAAAACAAAAAAGAAAAATATACTAAAACAAAAAGATATAACTGGGAAAAGTATTATGGGTTTTTTTCCATGCTATTCATGTAAGGCATGTGGCCACAGTAACAAATTAAAAAATATTATAATTAATAATATAGAGAAACCCTTCACAATTAAAGACACCATAAGATGTACCAATAAAAATATAATCTATGTTCTTAAGTGCACTTGTAACCTTTTTTATTTTGGGGAAACCAAAAGAATGGTCAGAGACCGAATAAGAGAGCATATTGGCAATATAAAGAATGGTAGAGAATGAGATGATACTCATCTATACAAACACTTTAAATCAGTCCATAAAGGTAAAACTAAAGATCTAAAATATTGGGGTGTACAAAAAGTACATAATCATTGGAGAGGTGGCAGTATAGAGAAGAAATTACTGATAAAAGAAGCAGAGCTAATCTATAAATACGATACTCTGTACCCAAGAGGTCTAAACTCGGAACTAGATCTCTCACCCTTTCTGTTTGACTAATGGTGATTCTATATTGTAATTTTTATACTGTTTAAGTTTTATGGTCATAATCAACTCGACAAAATTCCTTTTGGAATTTCCAGTAATGTAGGATGTACATATATATCTCTTCTGTCTTATAAAAACCCTTATATTACAAGATACAAGTTTTATGGCCATTAAAATACTCTAAAAGAGGTTTTAGATATATGTTAGACAAATTTTATGAATATTAATTATTATTTTTTAGATGCTGTTAGATAAATTTTATGAATATTAATTTTTTATGAATATCATTCATTTTAGAATATTATGAATATTGCAGTAGTACCTATATAGTAGCCTTTTTTAGTAAACAAGATATTAAGCTAAAAAGATATTCCTCTTTAAGCTGAGAATGAACATGAAGAGACTATTCCACCTTAATCAGTTGGGACATACACAGATACATAGTATTCCTGTGATTCCACCTTAAATACACCAATTAAAAAACTACCAATGAGGGTTTTCTGACACCTTTATAAGGGTACACCTGACCAGTCACATCTATCTTGAAAAAGCTCCCTGGCGAGCGAAACGCGTTGATCTGAGTGGCTGTGTTATCTGACATTACAACTTGAATGAGGACATTCTATATCTAAGGATTTTCTCAACTTTACTTATTAACCCGGGTTATCTACATTTTTCAACATCCTCCTTTTTTTTCCTGCGTGCAATCAGCACTAAGTGCAGGGAATTACCTCCGTTGGAAACACAAAGAGTGATTATCTCCAAAACAACCTGTGATTCTAATATCCAGAAAGCCGATTATCACGGTAACAGCAGTTGAAGTTTGCCGATGACGTCAGACGCCAAGATACACGCGGCGCACTGACTTAGTTTGGAAACTTGGAGCTGTACAGATGATATCGTTGCCACACAAGTGGTGAAGTAAGTAGAAAGAATCTTAAAGCATTAAGTTCAATAAAGTTGAATGACTGTATTGTGCTATAAGGAGTCTACACATTTCCCAAACCCTGAACTTGGTCAGTAAAACCTATCTATAAAGCAACAACGAAAGGTTCTGATGCTATAAGAGACTGTCTCTCTCTGCACAACACAGTGGATTTTTAACACATTTCCTCAGCCAAGTCTGCTTACCTAGTATTGAGTATGGAATTTCTACTTGCTTAAATTCTGTTTTTTATTATTTTTTATCTGGGGAGACGTCCCTTTGTTTCAAGTTCCAATTTGATTGTGATTGTGTATAATTAAATATTTTTGACATATGATTTAGGCTGCAAGGAATTTTTTAGATATATTTAGATATATTTAGGAATTTTTTAGATATATTTAGTTTTTTCACTACAATTTAACGTATTGTTTCTTTTTAACATACACTAACAATTTGCTTGATACTTCTAATATCTCACCAATATATGGTCACACTGCTAATTGTCACATACTTTGACTTTATTTTGATCATTAGTACACTATTGATAGAACGCTTAACTATCATCCTCCTTAAGTAAGATATTTAAAAACCACTATTTTTTCACGGACACTGTTATTTTTGTATAGATCCTCTCATTTCCCCCCACACACCCTATCTTTCTTCTTTTTTGACTGAGGAATCATAATACACGCATTACACTTTGCACATTGTTATATATATATTTTATAACTCTTTTATTTAATACTGGATACAATTGGATACCTTTAGCTTTCTTTTAGCGCACTTACTACCACCAAAACTCCTACCACATTTTTGAAAAGATAGAAGGATCTTTTCTCCCTTGTAAGTTGTGTGGTATCCCGTTTATTAACCAGCGCTCTGCTTAAACACTTTTTTAATACAATATAACAAATAGTCAGCACGATATAACAAATAGTAAGCAGCACAAAATAACAAATAGTCAGCACAATATAACAAATAGTCAGCACAATATAACAAATAGTAAGCAGCACAAAATAACAAATAGTAAGCAGCACAATATAACAAATAGTCAGCACAATATAACAAAGAGTCAGCACAATATAACAAATAGTCAGCACAATATAACAAATAGTAAGCAGCACAAAATAACAAATAGTCAGCACAATATAACAAATAGTCAGCACAATATAACAAATAGTAAGCAGCACAATATAACAAATAGTAAGCAGCACAATATAACAAATAGTCAGCACAATATAACAAATAGTCAGCACAATATAACAAATAGTAAGCAGCACAATATAACAAATAGTAAGCAGCACAATATAACAAATAGTCAGCACAATATAACAAATAGTGAGCACAATATAACAAATAGTAAGCAGCACAATATAACAAATAGTAAGCAGCACAATATAACAAATAGCACAATATAACAAATAGTAAGCAGCACAATATAACAAATAGTAAGCAGCACAATATAACAAATAGTCAGCACAATATAACAAATAGTCAGCACAATATAACAAATAGTCAGCACAATATAACAAATAGTGAGCACAATATAACAAATAGTGAGCACAATATAACAAATAGTAAGCAGCACAATATAACAAATAGTAAGCAGCACAATATAACAAATAGTCAGCACAATATAACAAATAGTCAGCACAATATAACAAATAGTCAGCACAATATAACAAATAGTTTTTTTTATTTAATACTGGATACAATTGGATACCTTTAGTTTCTTTTAGCGCACTTACTACCACCAAAACTCATATTTGTTATATTGTGCTGCTCACTATTTGTTATATTGTGCTGCTGACTATTTGTTATATTGTGCTGCTCACTATTTGTTATATTGTGCTCACTATTTGTTATATTGTGTTACTTACTATTTGTTATATTGTGCTCACTATTTGTTATATTGTGTTACTTACTATTTGTTATATTGTGCTCACTATTTGTTATATTGTGTTACTTACTATTTGTTATATTGTGCTCACTATTTGTTATATTGTGTTACTTACTATTTGTTATATTGTGTTACTTAATATTTGTTATATTGTGCTCACTATTTGTTATATTGTGTTACTTACTATTTGTTATATTGTGCTCACTATTTGTTATATTGTGTTACTTACTATTTGTTATATTGTGCTGCTCACTATTTGTTATATTGTGTTACTTACTATTTGTTATATTGTGCTGCTCACTATTTGTTATATTGTGTTACTTACTATTTGTTATATTGTGCTCACTATTTGTTATATTGTGTTATTTACTATTTGTTATATTGTGCTCACTATTTGTTATATTGTGTTACTTACTATTTGTTATATTGTGCTCACTATTTGTTATATTGTGTTACTTACTATTTGTTATATTGTGCTGCTCACTATTTGTTATATTGTGCTGGCTATTTATTATATTGTGTCTCTATTGGTTATATTATGCTCACTATTTGTTATATTGTGCTCACTATTTGTTTTACTGTGCTTACTGTTTGTTATATTGTACTATTTGTTATATTGTGCTGACTATTTGTTATATTGTGCTGCTGACTATTTGTTATATTGTGCTGACTATTTGTTATATTGTGCTGCTGACTATTTGTTATATTGTGCTGACTATTTGTTATATTGTGCTACTTACTATTTGTTATATTGTGCTGCTTACTATTTGTTATATCGTGCTGACTATTTATTATATTGTGCTGCTGACTATTTGTTATATTGTGCTGCTTACTATTTGTTATATTGTGCTGCTTACTATTTGTTATATTGTGCTGCTTACTATTTGTTATATTGTGCTGACTATTTGTTATATTGTGCTGCTGACTATTTGTTATATTGTGCTGACTATTTATTATATTGTGCTGCTGACTATTTGTTATATTGTGCTGCTTACTATTTGTTATATTGTGCTGCTTACTATTTGTTATATTGTGCTGCTTACTATTTGTTATATTGTGCTGACTATTTGTTATATTGTGCTGCTGACTATTTGTTATATTGTGCTGACTATTTGTTATATTGTGCTACTTACTATTTGTTATATTGTGCTGCTCATTATTTGTTATATTGTGCTACTGACTATTTGTTATATTGTGCTCACTATTTGTTATATTGTGCTCACTATTTGTTATATTGTGCTCACTATTTGTTATATTGTGCTCACTATTTGTTATATTGTGCTCACTATTTGTTTTACTGTGCTTACTGTTTGTTATATTGTACTATTTGTTATATTGTGCTGCTGACTATTTGTTATATTGTGCTGCTGACTATTTGTTATATTGTGCTGCTGACTATTTGTTATATTGTGCTGCTGACTATTTGTTATATTGTGCTACTTACTATTTGTTATATTGTGCTGCTCATTATTTGTTATATTGTGCTACTGACTATTTGTTATATTGTGCTCACTATTTGTTATATTGTGCTGACTATTTGTTATATTGTGCTGACTATTTGTTATATTGTGCTGACTATTTGTTATATTGTGCTGCTGACTATTTGTTATATTGTGCTGCTGACTATTTGTTATATTGTGCTGACTATTTGTTATATTGTGCTGCTGACTATTTGTTATATTGTGCTGCTGACTATTTGTTATATTATGCTCACTATTTGTTATATTGTGCTGCTGACTATTTGTTATATTGTGCTGCTCACTATTTGTTATATTGTGCTCACTATTTGTTATATTGTGCTGCTGACTATTTGTTATATTGTGCTCACTATTTGTTATATTGTGCTCACTATTTGTTATATTGTGCTGCTCACTATTTGTTATACTGTGCTCACTATTTGTTATATTGTGCTCACTATTTGTTATACTGTGCTCACTATTTGTTATATTGTGCTACTTACTATTTGTTATATTGTGCTGCTCACTATTTGTTATATTGTGCTGCTCACTATTTGTTATATTGTGCTGCTGACTATTTGTTATATTGTGCTCACTATTTGTTATATTGTGCTGCTGACTATTTGTTATATTATGCTCACTATTTGTTATATTGTGCTGCTGACTATTTGTTATATTGTGCTCACTATATGTTATATTGTGCTGCTGACTATTTGTTATATTGTGGTCACTATATGTTATATTGTGCTGCTGACTATTTGTTATATTGTGCTCACTATTTGTTATATTGTGCTGCTTACTATTTGTTATATTGTGCTGCTTACTATTTGTTATATTGTGCTGCTGACTATTTGTTATATTGTGCTCACTATTTGTTATATTGTGCTGCTTACTATTTGTTATATTGTGCTCACTATTTGTTTTACTGTGCTTACTGTTTGTTATATTGTGCTGACTATTTGTTATATTGTGCTGACTATTTGTTATATTGTGCTGACTATTTGTTATATTGTGCTGACTATTTGTTATATTGTGCTACTTACTATTTGTTATATTGTGCTGCTCACTATTTGTTATATTGTGCTGACTATTTGTTATATTGTGCTACTTACTATTTGTTATATTATGCTCACTATTTGTTATATTGTGCTGCTGACTATTTGTTATATTGTGCTGCTGACTATTTGTTATATTGTGCTGACTATTTGTTATATTGTGCTACTGACTATTTGTTATATTGTGCTGCTGACTATTTGTTATATTGTGCTGCTGACTATTTGTTATATTGTGCTGCTGACTATTTGTTATATTGTGCTGCTGACTATTTGTTATATTGTGCTGCTGACTATTTGTTATATTGTGCTGACTATTTGTTATATTGTGCTACTGACTATTTGTTATATTATGCTCACTATTTGTTATATTGTGCTGCTGACTATTTGTTATATTGTGCTGACTATTTGTTATATTATGCTCACTATTTGTTATATTGTGCTGCTCACTATTTGTTATATTGTGCTGCTCACTATTTGTTATATTGTGCTGACTATTTGTTATATTATGCTCACTATTTGTTATATTGTGCTGCTCACTATTTGTTATATTGTGCTGACTATTTGTTATATTGTGCTACTGACTATTTGTTATATTGCGCTGCTGACTACTTGTTATATTGTGCTGCTGACTATTTGTTATATTGTGCTACTGACTATTTGTTATATTGTGCTACTGACTATTTGTTATATTGCGCTGCTGACTATTTGTTATATTGTGCTGACTATTTGTTATATTGTGCTACTTACTATTTGTTATATTATGCTCACTATTTGTTATATTGTGCTGCTGACTATTTGTTATATTGTGCTACTGACTATTTGTTATATTGTGCTACTGACTATTTGTTATATTGCGCTGCTGACTACTTGTTATATTGTGCTACGGACTATTTGTTATATTGTGCTACTGACTATTTGTTATATTGCGCTGCTGACTACTTGTTATATTGTGCTGCTGACTATTTGTTATATTGTGCTGCTTACTATTTGTTATATTGTGCTACTGACTATTTGTTATATTGTGCTGCTCACTATTTGTTATATTGTGCTGACTATTTGTTATATTGTGCTACTGACTATTTGTTATATTGCGCTGCTGACTACTTGTTATATTGTGCTGCTGACTATTTGTTATATTGTGCTACTGACTATTTGTTATATTGTGCTACTGACTATTTGTTATATTGTGCTACTGACTATTTGTTATATTGCGCTGCTGACTACTTGTTATATTGTGCTACTGACTATTTGTTATATTGTGCTACTGACTATTTGTTATATTGCGCTGCTGACTACTTGTTATATTGTGCTACTGACTATTTGTTATATTGCGCTGCTGACTACTTGTTATATTGTGCTACTGACTATTTGTTATATTGTGCTACTGACTATTTGTTATATTGTGCTGCTGACTATTTGTTATATTGTGCTGCTCACTATTTGTTTTATTGTGCTGCTGACTATTTGTTATATTGTGCTGCTCACTATTTGTTTTATTGTGCTGCTGACTATTTGTTATATTGTGCTCACTATATGTTATATTGTGCTGCTGACTATTTGTTATATTGTGCTCACTATATGTTATATTGTGCTGCTGACTATTTGTTATATTGTGCTCACTATATGTTATATTGTGCTGCTGACTATTTGTTATATTGTGCTCACTATTTGTTATATTGTGCTGCTGACTATTTGTTATATTGTGCTCACTATATGTTATATTGTGCTGCTGACTATTTGTTATATTGTGCTCACTATATGTTATATTGTGCTGCTGACTATTTGTTATATTGTGCTCACTATATGTTATATTGTGCTGCTGACTATTTGTTATATTGTGCTCACTATATGTTATATTGTGCTGCTGACTATTTGTTATATTGTGCTCACTATATGTTATATTGTGCTGCTGACTATTTGTTATATTGTGCTCACTATATGTTATATTGTGCTGCTGACTATTTGTTATATTGTGCTCACTATATGTTATATTGTGCTGCTGACTATTTGTTATATTGTGCTCACTATTTGTTATATTGTGCTGCTGACTATTTGTTATATTATGCTCACTATTTGTTATATTGTGCTGCTGACTATTTGTTATATTGTGCTCACTATATGTTATATTGTGCTGCTGACTATTTGTTATATTGTGCTGCTGACTATTTGTTATATTATGCTCACTATTTGTTATATTGTGCTGCTGACTATTTGTTATATTGTGCTCACTATATGTTATATTGTGCTGCTGACTATTTGTTATATTGTGGTCACTATATGTTATATTGTGCTGCTGACTATTTGTTATATTATGCTCACTATTTGTTATATTGTGCTCACTATTTGTTTTACTGTGCTTACTGTTTGTTATATTGTGCTATTTGTTATATTGTGCTGACTATTTGTTATATTGTGCTGCTGACTATTTGTTATATTGTGCTGCTGACTATTTGTTATATTGTGCTGCTGACTATTTGTTATATTGTGCTGCTGACTATTTGTTATATTGTGCTGCTTACTATTTGTTATATTGTGCTGCTCACTATTTGTAATATTGTGCTCACTATTTGTTATATTGTGCTATTTGTTATATTGTGCTGCTCACTATTTGTTTTATTGTGCTGCTTACTATTTGTTATATTGTGCTGCTTACTATTTGTTATATTGTGCTCACTATTTGTTTTATTGTGCTCACTATTTGTTATATTGTGCTCACTATTTGTTTTATTGTGCTCACTATTTGTTATATTGTGCTCGCTATTTGTTATATTGTGTTCACTATTTGTTATATTGTGCAATTTGTTATATTGTGCTGCTCACTATTTGTTATATTGTGCTGACTATTTGTTATATTGTGCTGCTCACTATTTGTTATATTGTGCTGACTATTTGTTATATTGTGCTCACTATTTGTTATATTGTGCTGACTATTTGTTATATTGTGCTGCTCACTATTTGTTATATTGTGCTGACTATTTGTTATATTGTGCTGCTTACTATTTGTTATATTGTGCTGACTATTTGTTATATTGTGCTGCTCACTATTTGTTATATTGTGCTGCTCACTATTTGTTATATTGTGCTTACTATTTGTTATATTGTGCTGACTATTTGTTATTTTGTGCTGCTCACTATTTGTTAGATCGTGCTCATTATTTGTTTTATTGTGCTGCTCACTATTTGTTATACTGTGCTCACTATTTGTTATATTCTGTTGGCTATTTGTTATATTGTGTTCACTATTTGTTATATTGTGCTCACTATTTATTATATTGTGCTGCTTACTATTTGTTATATTGTGCTGCTTACTATTTGTTATATTGTGCTGCTCACTATTTGTTATATTGTGCTCATTATTTGTTTTATTGTGCTGCTCACTATTTGTTATATTCTGTTGGCTATTTGTTATATTCTGTTGGCTATTTGTTATATTGTGTTCACTATTTGTTATATTGTGCTCACTATTTATTATATTGTGCTGCTTACTATTTGTTATATTGTGCTGCTTACTATTTGTTATATTGTGCTGCTTACTATTTGTTATATTGTGCTCACTATTTGTTATACTGTGCTTACTGTTTGTTATATTGTGCTGACTGTTATATTGTGCTGACTATTTGTTATTTTGTGCTGCTCACTATTTGTTAGATCGTGCTCATTATTTGTTTTATTGTGCTGCTCACTATTTGTTATACTGTGCTCACTATTTGTTATATTCTGTTGGCTATTTGTTATATTGTGTTCACTATTTGTTATATTGTGCTCACTATTTATTATATTGTGCTGCTTACTATTTGTTATATTGTGCTGCTTACTATTTGTTATATTGTGCTGCTCACTATTTGTTATATTGTGCTCATTATTTGTTTTATTGTGCTGCTCACTATTTGTTATACTGTGCTCACTATTTGTTATATTCTGTTGGCTATTTGTTATATTGTGTTCACTATTTGTTATATTGTGCTCACTATTTATTATATTGTGCTGCTTACTATTTGTTATATTGTGCTGCTTACTATTTGTTATATTGTGCTGCTTACTATTTGTTATATTGTGCTCACTATTTGTTATACTGTGCTTACTGTTTGTTATATTGTGCTGACTGTTATATTGTGCTGACCATTTGTTATATTGTGCTGCTTACTATTTGTTATATTGTGCTCACTATTTGTTTTATTGTGCTCACTATTTGTTATATTGTGCTCACTATTTGTTTTATTGTGCTCACTATTTGTTTTATTGTGCTCACTATTTGTTATATTGTGATCACTATTTGTTATATTGTGCTGACTATTTGTTATATTGTGCTGCTTACTATGTTATATTGTGCTGCTTACTATTTGTTATATTGTGCTGACTATTTGTTATATTGTGCTACTTACTATTTGTAATATTGTGCTACTTACTATTTGTTATATTGTGCTGCTTACTATTTGTTATATTGTGCTGCTTACTATTTGTTATATTGTGCTGACTATTTGTTATATTGTGCTACTTACTATTTGTTATATTGTGCTGCTTACTATTTGTTATATTGTGCTATTTGTTATATTGTGCTCACTATTTGTTATATTGTGCTATTTGTTATATTGTGCTGCTTACTATTTGTTATATTGTGCTGCTTACTATTTGTTATATTGTGCTGCTTACTATTTGTTATATTGTGCTGCTTACTATTTGTTATATTGTGCTGCTTACTATTTGTTATATTGTGCTATTTGTTATATTGTGCTGCTTACTATTTGTTATATTGTGCTGCTTACTATTTGTTATATTGTGCTGCTTACTATTTGTTATATTGTGCTGCTTACTATTTGTTATATTGTGCTGCTTACTATTTGTTATATTGTGCTCACTATTTGTTATATTGTGCTGCTTAGTATTTGTTATATTGTGCTGCTTACTATTTGTTATATTGTGCTGCTTACTATTTGTTATATTGTGCTGCTTACTATTTGTTATATTGTGCTATTTGTTATAATGTGCTGCTTACTATTTGTTATATTGTGCTCACTATGTGTTATATTGTGCTGCTTACTATTTGTTATATTGTGCTGCTTACTATTTGTTATATTAGTGCTGCTTACTATTTGTTATATTGTGCTGACTATTTGTTATATTGTGCTCACTATTTGTTATATTGTGCTGCTTACTATTTGTTATATTGTGCTATTTGTTATATTGTGCTACTTACTATTTGTTATATTGTGCTGCTTACTATTTGTTATATTGTGTTGCTCACTATTTGTTATATTGTGCTATTTGTTATATTGTGCTACTTACTATTTGTTATATTGTGCTGCTTACTATTTGTTATATTGTGTTGCTCACTATTTGTTATATTGTGCTGCTCACTATTTGTTATATTGTGCTGACTATTTGTTATATTGTGCTACTTACTATTTGTTATATTATGCTCACTATTTGTTATATTGTGCTGCTGACTATTTGTTATATTGTGCTGCTGACTATTTGTTATATTGTGCTGACTATTTGTTATATTGTGCTGACTATTTGTTATATTGTGCTACTGACTATTTGTTATATTGTGCTGCTGACTATTTGTTATATTGTGCTGCTGACTATTTGTTATATTGTGCTGCTGACTGTTATATTGTGCTGACTATTTGTTATATTGTGCTACTGACTATTTGTTATATTATGCTCACTATTTGTTATATTGTGCTGCTGACTATTTGTTATATTGTGCTGACTATTTGTTATATTATGCTCACTATTTGTTATATTGTGCTGCTCACTATTTGTTATATTGTGCTGCTCACTATTTGTTATATTGTGCTGACTATTTGTTATATTGTGCTACTGACTATTTGTTATATTGCGCTGCTGACTACTTGTTATATTGTGCTGCTGACTATTTGTTATATTGTGCTACTGACTATTTGTTATATTGTGCTACTGACTATTTGTTATATTGCGCTGCTGACTACTTGTTATATTGTGCTACGGACTATTTGTTATATTGTGCTACTGACTATTTGTTATATTGCGCTGCTGACTACTTGTTATATTGTGCTGCTGACTATTTGTTATATTGTGCTGCTTACTATTTGTTATATTGTGCTACTGACTATTTGTTATATTGTGCTGCTCACTATTTGTTATATTGTGCTGACTATTTGTTATATTGTGCTACTGACTATTTGTTATATTGCGCTGCTGACTACTTGTTATATTGTGCTGCTGACTATTTGTTATATTGTGCTACTGACTATTTGTTATATTGTGCTACTGACTATTTGTTATATTGTGCTACTGACTATTTGTTATATTGCGCTGCTGACTACTTGTTATATTGTGCTACTGACTATTTGTTATATTGTGCTACTGACTATTTGTTATATTGCGCTGCTGACTACTTGTTATATTGTGCTACTGACTATTTGTTATATTGCGCTGCTGACTACTTGTTATATTGTGCTACTGACTATTTGTTATATTGCGCTACTGACTATTTGTTATATTGTGCTGCTGACTATTTGTTATATTGTGCTGCTCACTATTTGTTTTATTGTGCTGCTGACTATTTGTTATATTGTGCTGCTCACTATTTGTTTTATTGTGCTGCTGACTATTTGTTATATTGTGCTCACTATATGTTATATTGTGCTGCTGACTATTTGTTATATTGTGCTCACTATATGTTATATTGTGCTGCTGACTATTTGTTATATTGTGCTCACTATATGTTATATTGTGCTGCTGACTATTTGTTATATTGTGCTCACTATATGTTATATTGTGCTGCTGACTATTTGTTATATTGTGCTCACTATATGTTATATTGTGCTGCTGACTATTTGTTATATTGTGCTCACTATATGTTATATTGTGCTGCTGACTATTTGTTATATTGTGCTCACTATATGTTATATTGTGCTGCTGACTATTTGTTATATTGTGCTCACTATATGTTATATTGTGCTGCTGACTATTTGTTATATTGTGCTCACTATTTGTTATATTGTGCTGCTGACTATTTGTTATATTGTGCTCACTATATGTTATATTGTGCTGCTGACTATTTGTTATATTGTGCTCACTATATGTTATATTGTGCTGCTGACTATTTGTTATATTGTGCTCACTATATGTTATATTGTGCTGCTGACTATTTGTTATATTATGCTCACTATTTGTTATATTGTGCTGCTGACTATTTGTTATATTGTGCTCACTATATGTTATATTGTGCTGCTGACTATTTGTTATATTGTGCTGCTGACTATTTGTTATATTATGCTCACTATTTGTTATATTGTGCTGCTGACTATTTGTTATATTGTGCTCACTATATGTTATATTGTGCTGCTGACTATTTGTTATATTGTGGTCACTATATGTTATATTGTGCTGCTGACTATTTGTTATATTATGCTCACTATTTGTTATATTGTGCTCACTATTTGTTTTACTGTGCTTACTGTTTGTTATATTGTGCTATTTGTTATATTGTGCTGACTATTTGTTATATTGTGCTGCTGACTATTTGTTATATTGTGCTGCTGACTATTTGTTATATTGTGCTGCTGACTATTTGTTATATTGTGCTGCTGACTATTTGTTATATTGTGCTGCTTACTATTTGTTATATTGTGCTGCTCACTATTTGTAATATTGTGCTCACTATTTGTTATATTGTGCTATTTGTTATATTGTGCTGCTCACTATTTGTTTTATTGTGCTGCTTACTATTTGTTATATTGTGCTGCTTACTATTTGTTATATTGTGCTCACTATTTGTTTTATTGTGCTCACTATTTGTTATATTGTGCTCACTATTTGTTTTATTGTGCTCACTATTTGTTATATTGTGCTCGCTATTTGTTATATTGTGTTCACTATTTGTTATATTGTGCAATTTGTTATATTGTGCTGCTCACTATTTGTTATATTGTGCTGACTATTTGTTATATTGTGCTGCTCACTATTTGTTATATTGTGCTGACTATTTGTTATATTGTGCTCACTATTTGTTATATTGTGCTGACTATTTGTTATATTGTGCTGCTCACTATTTGTTATATTGTGCTGACTATTTGTTATATTGTGCTGCTTACTATTTGTTATATTGTGCTGACTATTTGTTATATTGTGCTGCTCACTATTTGTTATATTGTGCTGCTCACTATTTGTTATATTGTGCTTACTATTTGTTATATTGTGCTGACTATTTGTTATTTTGTGCTGCTCACTATTTGTTAGATCGTGCTCATTATTTGTTTTATTGTGCTGCTCACTATTTGTTATACTGTGCTCACTATTTGTTATATTCTGTTGGCTATTTGTTATATTGTGTTCACTATTTGTTATATTGTGCTCACTATTTATTATATTGTGCTGCTTACTATTTGTTATATTGTGCTGCTTACTATTTGTTATATTGTGCTGCTCACTATTTGTTATATTGTGCTCATTATTTGTTTTATTGTGCTGCTCACTATTTGTTATATTCTGTTGGCTATTTGTTATATTCTGTTGGCTATTTGTTATATTGTGTTCACTATTTGTTATATTGTGCTCACTATTTATTATATTGTGCTGCTTACTATTTGTTATATTGTGCTGCTTACTATTTGTTATATTGTGCTACTTACTATTTGTTATATTGTGCTCACTATTTGTTATACTGTGCTTACTGTTTGTTATATTGTGCTGACTGTTATATTGTGCTGACTATTTGTTATTTTGTGCTGCTCACTATTTGTTAGATCGTGCTCATTATTTGTTTTATTGTGCTGCTCACTATTTGTTATACTGTGCTCACTATTTGTTATATTCTGTTGGCTATTTGTTATATTGTGTTCACTATTTGTTATATTGTGCTCACTATTTATTATATTGTGCTGCTTACTATTTGTTATATTGTGCTGCTTACTATTTGTTATATTGTGCTGCTCACTATTTGTTATATTGTGCTCATTATTTGTTTTATTGTGCTGCTCACTATTTGTTATACTGTGCTCACTATTTGTTATATTCTGTTGGCTATTTGTTATATTGTGTTCACTATTTGTTATATTGTGCTCACTATTTATTATATTGTGCTGCTTACTATTTGTTATATTGTGCTGCTTACTATTTGTTATATTGTGCTGCTTACTATTTGTTATATTGTGCTCACTATTTGTTATACTGTGCTTACTGTTTGTTATATTGTGCTGACTGTTATATTGTGCTGACCATTTGTTATATTGTGCTGCTTACTATTTGTTATATTGTGCTCACTATTTGTTTTATTGTGCTCACTATTTGTTATATTGTGCTCACTATTTGTTTTATTGTGCTCACTATTTGTTTTATTGTGCTCACTATTTGTTATATTGTGATCACTATTTGTTATATTGTGCTGACTATTTGTTATATTGTGCTGCTTACTATGTTATATTGTGCTGCTTACTATTTGTTATATTGTGCTGACTATTTGTTATATTGTGCTACTTACTATTTGTAATATTGTGCTACTTACTATTTGTTATATTGTGCTGCTTACTATTTGTTATATTGTGCTGCTTACTATTTGTTATATTGTGCTGACTATTTGTTATATTGTGCTACTTACTATTTGTTATATTGTGCTGCTTACTATTTGTTATATTGTGCTATTTGTTATATTGTGCTCACTATTTGTTATATTGTGCTATTTGTTATATTGTGCTGCTTACTATTTGTTATATTGTGCTGCTTACTATTTGTTATATTGTGCTGCTTACTATTTGTTATATTGTGCTGCTTACTATTTGTTATATTGTGCTGCTTACTATTTGTTATATTGTGCTATTTGTTATATTGTGCTGCTTACTATTTGTTATATTGTGCTGCTTACTATTTGTTATATTGTGCTGCTTACTATTTGTTATATTGTGCTGCTTACTATTTGTTATATTGTGCTGCTTACTATTTGTTATATTGTGCTCACTATTTGTTATATTGTGCTGCTTAGTATTTGTTATATTGTGCTGCTTACTATTTGTTATATTGTGCTGCTTACTATTTGTTATATTGTGCTGCTTACTATTTGTTATATTGTGCTATTTGTTATAATGTGCTGCTTACTATTTGTTATATTGTGCTCACTATGTGTTATATTGTGCTGCTTACTATTTGTTATATTGTGCTGCTTACTATTTGTTATATTAGTGCTGCTTACTATTTGTTATATTGTGCTGACTATTTGTTATATTGTGCTCACTATTTGTTATATTGTGCTGCTTACTATTTGTTATATTGTGCTATTTGTTATATTGTGCTACTTACTATTTGTTATATTGTGCTGCTTACTATTTGTTATATTGTGTTGCTCACTATTTGTTATATTGTGCTATTTGTTATATTGTGCTACTTACTATTTGTTATATTGTGCTGCTTACTATTTGTTATATTGTGTTGCTCACTATTTGTTATATTGTGCTGCTCACTGTTTGTTATATTGTGCTCACTATTTGTTATATTATGCTCACTATTTGTTATATTGTGCTCACTATTTGTTATATTGTGCTGCTTAGTATTTGTTATATTGTGCTGCTTACTATTTGTTATATTGTGTTGCTCACTATTTGTTATATTGTGCTGCTCACTGTTTGTTATATTGTGCTGACTATTTGTTATATTGTGCTCACTATTTGTTATATTGTGCTCACTATTTGTTATATTATGCTCACTATTTATTATATTGTGCTCACTATTTGTTATATTGTGCTGCTTAGTATTTGTTATATTGTGCTGCTTACTATTTGTTATATTGTGTTGCTCACTATTTGTTATATTGTGCTGCTCACTGTTTGTTATATTGTGCTCACTATTTGTTTTATTGTGCTGCTTACTATTTGTTATATTGTGCTGCTCACTATTTGTTATATTGTGCTCACTATTTGTTATATTGTGCTGCTTACTATTTGTTATATTGTGCTGCTTACTATTTGTTATATTGTGCTACTTACTATTTGTTATATTGTGCTACTTACTATTTGTTATATTGTGCTGCTTACTATTTGTTAGTATATATATATATATATACAGTATAGTATATATAGTCAGCACGATATAACAAATAGTAAGCAGCACAAAATAACAAATAGTCAGCACAATATAACAAATAGTCAGCACAATATAACAAATAGTAAGCAGCACAATATAACAAATAGTAAGCAGCACAATATAACAAATAGTAAGCAGCACAATATAACAAATAGTCAGCACAATATAACAAATAGTCAGCACAATATAACAAATAGTTTTTTTTATTTAATACTGGATACAATTGGATACCTTTAGCTTTCTTTTAGCGCACTTACTACCACCAAAACTCATATTTGTTATATTGTGCTGCTCACTATTTGTTATATTGTGCTGGCTATTTATTATATTGTGTCTCTATTGGTTATATTATGCTCACTATTTGTTATATTGTGCTCACTATTTGTTATATTGTGCTCACTATTTGTTATATTGTGCTGCTGACTATTTGTTATATTGTGCTATTTGTTATATTGTGCTGCTGACTATTTGTTATATTGTGCTATTTATTATATTGTGCTGCTGACTATTTGTTATATTGTGCTATTTGTTATATTGTGCTGCTGACTATTTGTTATATTGTGCTATTTGTTATATTGTGCTGCTGACTATTTGTTATATTGTGCTATTTGTTATATTGTGCTATTTGTTATATTGTGCTGCTGACTATTTGTTATATTGTGCTATTTGTTATATTGTGCTGCTGACTATTTGTTATATTGTGCTATTTGTTATATTGTGCTGCTGACTATTTGTTATATTGTGCTATTTGTTATATTATGCTGCTGACTATTTGTTATATTGTGCTCACTATTTGTTTTACTGTGCTTACTGTTTGTTATATTGTGCTATTTGTTATATTGTGCTGCTGACTATTTGTTATATTGTGCTCACTATTTGTTATATTGTGCTGCTGACTATTTGTTATATTGTGCTCACTATTTGTTATATTGTGCTCACTATTTGTTTTACTGTGCTTACTGTTTGTTATATTGTGCTATTTGTTATATTGTGCTGACTATTTGTTATATTGTGCTGCTGACTATTTGTTATATTGTGCTGCTGACTATTTGTTATATTGTGCTGCTGACTATTTGTTATATTGTGCTGCTGACTATTTGTTATATTGTGCTGCTGACTTTGGCCTCGCTTCCATTGAGTCGTAATTCAGTTTGCGTGCACTCGCAAACCGATAAATATGCTGTCGGAAGCAATATCGTTTATCGACTGTTTCCAATGGCGCGTTATACCTCAATATCGGCAGCCGGACTTCGGCTGCCGAAAAGATCTTCGCGTCCCATAGAAAGTAATAGAAGCCGTTAATCGATAAATTATACCAGGTTTCCAATGAAAGCGCTAACCGTTAATACATTGTCGGAGGCTGTCGATACATTGAGAAATATTACCCCCAGCTCAACTAGGTGTAAAAGAGGAAAATTGTGCTTTCTGAGACCTATTTTCTATTTAAATTATAAAACTTGCAAATAATGCAAGTGTTTTAATGTAGAAATAAATTGTTATAAGTAATATTTATTGTTGTCTCATGTATAGAAATAGTTGAACTTATATTCTAATAGAAATATCAATATATATTTAAATATAATAATATATGCAAGAACATATATACAGAATGCAAACTAGACCTATGCCTAGGGCAGCAATAAATATTACTTATATTTATGAAGTGTTAAATATAATTATATTAGAAAATAGTATTTGATTATTAAAAATATGGATAAGTGTTTTTTATTTTTCTTGAGAGGCGATCACAGGTAAGAAGCACGGACGTTAAACGTAAATTCTATAGCGTAAGGTCGGGTTACCTTAGCAACTAATTGATTTTCAAGAAATCCGACGTTAGATGGAAGCGTTAACACAACGTTAACTTACAGCTACACGAAAAGAGCGACTGCGCGCAACACGCTAATCTTTTCAATGGAAACCTGGTACTAAAATGCAGCCGTAAATTACTTTTAGCTGTCGGCCGCTTCGGTAGCTTACGGCTCCATTTTTAACGACTCAATGGAAGCGAGGCCTATTTGTTATATTGTGCTGCTGACTATTTGTTATATTGTGCTGGCTATTTATTATATTGTGTCTCTATTGGTTATATTATGCTCACTATTTGTTATATTGTGCTCACTATTTGTTTTACTGTGCTTACTGTTTGTTATATTGTGCTATTTGTTATATTGTGCTGACTATTTGTTATATTGTGCTGCTGACTATTTGTTATATTGTGCTGACTATTTGTTATATTGTGCTGCTGACTATTTGTTATATTGTGCTGACTATTTGTTATATTGTGCTGCTGACTATTTGTTATATTGTGCTGACTATTTGTTATATTGTGCTGCTGACTATTTGTTATATTGTGCTACTGACTATTTGTTATATTGTGCTGCTGACTATTTGTTATATTGTGCTGCTGACTATTTGTTATATTGTGCTGACTATTTGTTATATTGTGCTACTGACTATTTGTTATATTGTGCTGCTGACTATTTGTTATATTGTGCTGCTGACTATTTGTTATATTGTGCTGCTTACTATTTGTTATATTGTGCTCATTATTTGTTATATTGTGCTGCTCACTATTTGTTTTATTGTGCTGCTGACTATTTGTTATATTGTGCTCACTATATGTTATATTGTGCTGCTGACTATTTGTTATATTATGCTCACTATTTGTTATATTGTGCTGCTGACTATTTGTTATATTGTGCTCACTATATGTTATATTGTGCTGCTGACTATTTGTTATATTGTGCTGCTGACTATTTGTTATATTATGCTCACTATTTGTTATATTGTGCTGCTGACTATTTGTTTTATTGTGCTGCTGACTATTTGTTATATTGTGCTCACTATATGTTATATTGTGCTGCTGACTATTTGTTATATTATGCTCACTATTTGTTATATTGTGCTGCTGACTATTTGTTATATTGTGCTCACTATATGTTATATTGTGCTGCTGACTATTTGTTATATTGTGCTGCTGACTATTTGTTATATTATGCTCACTATTTGTTATATTGTGCTGCTGACTATTTGTTATATTGTGCTCACTATATGTTATATTGTGCTGCTGACTATTTGTTATATTGTGGTCACTATATGTTATATTGTGCTGCTGACTATTTGTTATATTATGCTCACTATTTGTTATATTGTGCTCACTATTTGTTTTACTGTGCTTACTGTTTGTTATATTGTGCTATTTGTTATATTGTGCTGACTATTTGTTATATTGTGCTGCTGACTATTTGTTATATTGTGCTGCTGACTATTTGTTATATTGTGCTGCTGACTATTTGTTATATTGTGCTGCTGACTATTTGTTATATTGTGCTGCTTACTATTTGTTATATTGTGCTGCTCACTATTTGTAATATTGTGCTCACTATTTGTTATATTGTGCTATTTGTTATATTGTGCTGCTCACTATTTGTTTTATTGTGCTGCTTACTATTTGTTATATTGTGCTGCTTACTATTTGTTATATTGTGCTCACTATTTGTTTTATTGTGCTCACTATTTGTTATATTGTGCTCACTATTTGTTTTATTGTGCTCACTATTTGTTTTATTGTGCTCACTATTTGTTATATTGTGCTCGCTATTTGTTATATTGTGTTCACTATTTGTTATATTGTGCAATTTGTTATATTGTGCTGCTCACTATTTGTTATATTGTGCTGACTATTTGTTATATTGTGCTATTTGTTATATTGTGCTGACTATTTGTTATATTGTGCTCACTATTTGTTTTATTGTGCTCACTATTTGTTATATTGTGCTCGCTATTTGTTATATTGTGTTCACTATTTGTTATATTGTGCAATTTGTTATATTGTGCTGCTCACTATTTGTTATATTGTGCTGACTATTTGTTATATTGTGCTGCTCACTATTTGTTATATTGTGCTCACTATTTGTTATATTGTGCTGCTCACTATTTGTTATATTGTGCTGACTATTTGTTATATTGTGCAATTTGTTATATTGTGCTGCTCACCATTTGTTATATTGTGCTGACTATTTGTTATTTTGTGCTGCTCACTATTTGTTAGATCGTGTTCATTATTTGTTTTATTGTGCTGCTCACTATTTGTTATACTGTGCTCACTATTTGTTATATTCTGTTGGCTATTTGTTATATTGTGTTCACTATTTGTTATATTGTGCTCACTATTTATTATATTGTGCTGCTTACTATTTGTTATATTGTGCTGCTTACTATTTGTTATATTGTGCTGCTCACTATTTGTTATATTGTGCTCATTATTTGTTTTATTGTGCTGCTCACTATTTGTTATACTGTGCTCACTATTTGTTATATTCTGTTGGCTATTTGTTATATTGTGTTCACTATTTGTTATATTGTGCTCACTATTTATTATATTGTGCTGCTTACTATTTGTTATATTGTGCTGCTTACTATTTGTTATATTGTGCTGTTTACTATTTGTTATATTGTGCTCACTATTTGTTATACTGTGCTTACTGTTTGTTATATTGTGCTGACTGTTATATTGTGCTGACTATTTGTTATTTTGTGCTGCTCACTATTTGTTAGATCGTGCTCATTATTTGTTTTATTGTGCTGCTCACTATTTGTTATACTGTGCTCACTATTTGTTATATTCTGTTGGCTATTTGTTATATTGTGTTCACTATTTGTTATATTGTGCTCACTATTTATTATATTGTGCTGCTTACTATTTGTTATATTGTGCTGCTTACTATTTGTTATATTGTGCTGCTCACTATTTGTTATATTGTGCTCATTATTTGTTTTATTGTGCTGCTCACTATTTGTTATACTGTGCTCACTATTTGTTATATTCTGTTGGCTATTTGTTATATTGTGTTCACTATTTGTTATATTGTGCTCACTATTTATTATATTGTGCTGCTTACTATTTGTTATATTGTGCTGCTTACTATTTGTTATATTGTGCTGCTTACTATTTGTTATATTGTGTTCACTATTTGTTATACTGTGCTTACTGTTTGTTATATTGTGCTGACTATTATATTGTGCTGACCATTTGTTATATTGTGCTGCTTACTATTTGTTATATTGTGCTCACTATTTGTTTTATTGTGCTCACTATTTGTTATATTGTGCTCACTATTTGTTTTATTGTGCTCACTATTTGTTTTATTGTGCTCACTATTTGTTATATTGTGATCACTATTTGTTATATTGTGCTGACTATTTGTTATATTGTGCTGCTTACTATGTTATATTGTGCTGCTTACTATTTGTTATATTGTGCTGACTATTTGTTATATTGTGCTACTTACTATTTGTAATATTGTGCTACTTACTATTTGTTATATTGTGCTGCTTACTATTTGTTATATTGTGCTGCTTACTATTTGTTATATTGTGCTGACTATTTGTTATATTGTGCTACTTACTATTTGTTATATTGTGCTGCTTACTATTTGTTATATTGTGCTATTTGTTATATTGTGCTCACTATTTGTTATATTGTGCTGCTTACTATTTGTTATATTGTGCTATTTGTTATATTGTGCTGCTTACTATTTGTTATATTGTGCTGCTTACTATTTGTTATATTGTGCTGCTTACTATTTGTTATAATGTGCTGCTTACTATTTGTTATATTGTGCTCACTATGTGTTATATTGTGCTGCTTACTATTTGTTATATTGTGCTGCTTACTATTTGTTATATTAGTGCTGCTTACTATTTGTTATATTGTGCTGACTATTTGTTATATTGTGCTCACTATTTGTTATATTGTGCTGCTTACTATTTGTTATATTGTGCTATTTGTTATATTGTGCTACTTACTATTTGTTATATTGTGCTGCTTACTATTTGTTATATTGTGTTGCTCACTATTTGTTATATTGTGCTATTTGTTATATTGTGCTACTTACTATTTGTTATATTGTGCTGCTTACTATTTGTTATATTGTGTTGCTCACTATTTGTTATATTGTGCTGCTCACTGTTTGTTATATTGTGCTCACTATTTGTTATATTATGCTCACTATTTGTTATATTGTGCTCACTATTTGTTATATTGTGCTGCTTAGTATTTGTTATATTGTGCTGCTTACTATTTGTTATATTGTGTTGCTCACTATTTGTTATATTGTGCTGCTCACTGTTTGTTATATTGTGCTGACTATTTTTATATTGTGCTCACTATTTGTTATATTGTGCTCACTATTTGTTATATTATGCTCACTATTTGTTATATTGTGCTCACTATTTGTTATATTGTGCTGCTTAGTATTTGTTATATTGTGCTGCTTACTATTTGTTATATTGTGTTGCTCACTATTTGTTATATTGTGCTACTCACTGTTTGTTATATTGTGCTCACTATTTGTTTTATTGTGCTGCTTACTATTTGTTATATTGTGCTGCTCACTATTTGTTATATTGTGCTCACTATTTGTTATATTGTGCTGCTTACTATTTGTTATATTGTACTACTTACTATTTGTTATATTGTGCTGCTTACTATTTGTTATATTGTGCTATTTGTTATATTGTGCTACTTACTATTTGTTATATTGTGCTACTTACTATTTGTTATATTGTGCTGCTTACTATTTGTTATATTGTGCTACTTACTATTTGTTATATTGTGCTCACTATTTGTTATATTGTGCTCACTATTTGTTATATTGTGCTGCTTAGTATTTGTTATATTGTGCTGCTTACTATTTGTTATATTGTGTTGCTCACTATTTGTTATATTGTGCTGCTCACTGTTTGTTATATTGTGCTGACTATTTTTATATTGTGCTCACTATTTGTTATATTGTGCTCACTATTTGTTATATTATGCTCACTATTTGTTATATTGTGCTCACTATTTGTTATATTGTGCTGCTTAGTATTTGTTATATTGTGCTGCTTACTATTTGTTATATTGTGTTGCTCACTATTTGTTATATTGTGCTACTCACTGTTTGTTATATTGTGCTCACTATTTGTTTTATTGTGCTGCTTACTATTTGTTATATTGTGCTGCTCACTATTTGTTATATTGTGCTCACTATTTGTTATATTGTGCTGCTTACTATTTGTTATATTGTACTACTTACTATTTGTTATATTGTGCTGCTTACTATTTGTTATATTGTGCTATTTGTTATATTGTGCTACTTACTATTTGTTATATTGTGCTACTTACTATTTGTTATATTGTGCTGCTTACTATTTGTTATATTGTGCTACTTACTATTTGTTATATTGTGCTCACTATTTGTTATATTGTGTTACTTACTATTTGTTATATTGTGCTGCTCACTATTTGTTATATTGTGCTCACTATTTGTTATATTGTGCTGCTTACTATTTGTTATATCGTGCTGACTATTTGTTATATTGTGCTGCTCACTATTTGTTATATTGTGCTGGCTATTTATTATATTGTGTCTCTATTGGTTATATTATGCTCACTATTTGTTATATTGTGCTCACTATTTGTTTTACTGTGCTTACTGTTTGTTATATTGTGCTATTTGTTATATTGTGCTGACTATTTGTTATATTGTGCTGCTGACTATTTGTTATATTGTGCTGCTTACTATTTGTTATATTGTGCTGCTCACTATTTGTTTTATTGTGCTGCTTACTATTTGTTATATTGTGCTGCTTACTATTTGTTATATTGTGCTCACTATTTGTTTTATTGTGCTCACTATTTGTTATATTGTGCTGCTCACTATTTGTTATATTGTGCTCACTATTTGTTTTATTGTGCTCACTATTTGTTATATTGTGCTCGCTATTTGTTATATTGTGTTCACTATTTGTTATATTGTTCAATTTGTTATATTGTGCTGCTCACTATTTGTTATATTGTGCAATTTGTTATATTGTGCTGCTCACTATTTGTTATATTGTGCTGACTATTTGTTATTTTGTGCTGCTCACTATTTGTTAGATCGTGCATACTATTTGTTATATTGTGCTCATTATTTGTTTTATTGTGCTGCTCACTATTTGTTATATTCTGCTGGCTATTTGTTATATTGTGTTCACTATTTGTTATATTGTGCTCACTATTTATTATATTGTGCTGCTTACTATTTGTTATATTGTGCTGCTTACTATTTGTTATATTGCGCTGCTTACTATTTGTTATATTGTGCTCACTATTTGTTATACTGTGCTTACTGTTTGTTATATTGTGCTGACTGTTATATTGTGCTGACCATTTGTTATATTGTGCTGCTTACTATTTGTTATATTGTGCTCACTATTTGTTTTATTGTGCTCACTATTTGTTATATTGTGCTCACTATTTGTTTTATTGTGCTCACTATTTGTTTTATTGTGCTCACTATTTGTTATATTGTGATCACTATTTGTTATATTGTGCTGACTATTTGTTATATTGTGCTGCTTACTATTTGTTATATTGTGCTGCTTACTATTTGTTATATTGTGCTGACTATTTGTTATATTGTGCTACTTACTATTTGTTATATTGTGCTGCTTACTATTTGTTATATTGTGCTGCTTACTATTTGTTATATTGTGCTGACTATTTGTTATATTGTGCTACTTACTATTTGTTATATTGTGCTGCTTACTATTTGTTATATTGTGCTATTTGTTATATTGTGCTCACTATTTGTTATATTGTGCTGCTTACTATTTGTTATATTGTGCTATTTGTTATATTGTGCTGCTTACTATTTGTTATATTGTGCTGCTTACTATTTGTTATATTGTGCTGCTTACTATTTGTTATATTGTGCTATTTGTTATAATGTGCTGCTTACTATTTGTTATATTGTGCTCACTATTTGTTATATTGTGCTGCTTACTATTTGTTATATTGTGCTGCTTACTATTTGTTATATTAGTGCTGCTTACTATTTGTTATATTGTGCTGACTATTTGTTATATTGTGCTGACTATTTGTTATATTGTGCTGCTTACTATTTGTTATATTGTGCTATTTGTTATATTGTGCTACTTACTATTTGTTATATTGTGCTGCTTACTATTTGTTATATTGTGTTGCTCACTATTTGTTATATTGTGCTGCTCACTGTTTGTTATATTGTGCTCACTATTTGTTATATTATGCTCACTATTTGTTATATTGTGCTCACTATTTGTTATATTGTGCTGCTTAGTATTTGTTATATTGTGCTGCTTACTATTTGTTATATTGTGTTGCTCACTATTTGTTATATTGTGCTGCTCACTGTTTGTTATATTGTGCTCACTATTTGTTATATTGTGCTGCTTACTATTTGTTATATTGTGCTGCTCACTATTTGTTATATTGTGCTCACTATTTGTTATATTGTGCTGCTTACTATTTGTTATATTGTACTACTTACTATTTGTTATATTGTGCTGCTTACTATTTGTTATATTGTGCTATTTGTTATATTGTGCTACTTACTATTTGTTATATTGTGCTACTTACTATTTGTTATATTGTGCTGCTTACTATTTGTTATATTGTGCTGCTCACTATTTGTTATATTGTGCTCACTATTTGTTATATTGTGCTGCTTACTATTTGTTATATTGTGCTCACTATTTGTTATATTGTGCTGCTCACTATTTGTTATGTTGTGCTCACTATTTGTTTTATTGTGCTCACTATTTGTTTTATTGTGCTGCTTACTATTTGTTATATTGTGCTGCTAACTATTTGTTTTATTGTGCTGCTTACTATTTGTTATATTGTGCTCACTATTTGTTTTATTGTGCTCACTATTTGTTTTATTGTGCTGCTTACTATTTGTTATATTGTGCTGCTCACTATTTGTTATATTGTGCTGCTCACTATTTGTTATATTGTGCTGCTTACTATTTGTTATATTGTGCTGACTATTTGTTATATTGTGCTGCTTACTATTTGTTATATTGTGCTGCTTACTATTTGTTGTATTGTGCTGCTTACTATTTGTTATATTGTGCTGCTTACTATTTGTTATATTGTGCTGCTTACTATTTGTTATATTGTGCTGCTTACTATTTGTTATATTGTGCTGCTCACTATTTGTTTTATTGTGCTGCTTGTTATATTGTGCTCACTATTTGTTTTATTGTGCTCACTATTTGTTTTATTGTGCTGCTCACTATTTGTTATATTGTGCTCACTATTTGTTTTATTGTGCTCACTATTTGTTTTATTGTGCTGCTCACTATTTGTTATATTGTGCTCACTATTTGTTTTATTGTGCTCACTATTTGTTTTATTGTGCTGCTTACTATTTGTTATATTGTGCTGCTCACTGTTTGTTATATTGTGCTCACTATTTGTTTTATTGTGCTGCTCACTATTTGTTATATTGTGCTCACTATTTGTTTTATTGTGCTGCTTACTATTTGTTATATTGTGCTGCTCACTATTTGTTATATTGTGCTGCTTACTATTTGTTATATTGTGCTGACTATTTGTTATATTGTGCTTACTATTTGTTATATTGTGCTGCTTACTATTTGTTATATTGTGCTGCTTACTATTTGTTATATTGTGCTGCTCACTATTTGTTATATTGTGCTGCTCACTATTTGTTTTATTGTGCTGCTCACTATTTGTTTTATTGTGCTGCTCACTATTTGTTATATTGTGCTCACTATTTGTTTTATTGTGCTCACTATTTATTTTATTGTGCTGCTCACTATTTGTTATATTGTGCTCACTATTTGTTTTATTGTGCTCACTATTTGTTTTATTGTGCTGCTTACTATTTGTTATATTGTGCTGCTCACTGTTTGTTATATTGTGCTCACTATTTGTTTTATTGTTCTGCTTACTATTTGTTATATTGTGCTGCTCACTGTTTGTTATATTGTGCTCACTATTTGTTTTATTGTGCTGCTTACTATTTGTTATATTGTGCTCACTGTTTGTTATATTGTGCTCACTATTTGTTTTATTGTGCTGCTTACTATTTGTTATATTGTGCTCACTATTTGTTATATTGTGCTCACTATTTGTTATATTGTCCTGACTATTTGTTATATTGTGCTATTTGTTATATTGTGCTGCTCACTATTTGTTATATTGTGCTCACTATTTGTTATATTGTGCTGCTCACTATTTGTTATATTGTGCTCACTATTTGTTATATTGTGCTATTTGTTATATTGTGCTGCTTACTATTTGTTATATTGTGCTGCTTACTATTTGTTATATTGTGCTCACTGTTTGTTATATTGTGCTGCTCACTATTTGTTATATTGTGCTGCTCACTATTTGCTATATTGTGCTCACTATTTGTTATATTGTGCTGCTTACTATTTGTTATATTGTGCTGCTTACTATTTGTTTTATTGTTCTCACTATTTGTTATATTGTGCTCACTATTTGTTATATTGTGCTGCTTACTATTTGTTTTATTGTGCTGCTTACTATTTGTTATATTGTGCTGCTCACTATTTGTTATATTGTGCTCACTATTTGTTATATTGTGCTGCTTACTATTTGTTATATCGTGCTGCTCAGTATTTGTTTTATTGTGCTGCTTACTATTTGTTTTATTGTTCTCACTATTTGTTATATTGTGCTGCTTACTATTTGTTTTATTGTTCTCACTATTTGTTATATTGTGCTGCTCACAATTTGTTATATTGTGCTGCTCACAATTTGTTATATTGTGCTGCTCACTATTTGTTATATTGTGCTCACTATTTGTTATATTGTGCTGACTATTTGTTATATTGTGCTATTTGTTATATTGTGCTGCTCACTATTTGTTATATTGTGCTCACTATTGGTTATATTGTGCTGCTTACTATTTGTTATATTGTGCTGCTTACTATTTGTTATATTGTGCTGCTTACTGTTTGTTATATTGTGCTGCTCACTATTTGCTATATTGTGCTCACTATTTGTTATATTGTGCTATTTGTTATATTGTGCTCACTATTTGTTATATTGTGCTGCTTACTATTTGTTATATTGTGCTGCTCACTATTTGTTATATTGTGCTGCTCACTATTTGCTATATTGTGCTCACTATTTGTTATATTGTGCTATTTGTTATATTGTGCTCACTATTTGTTATATTGTGCTGCTTACTATTTGTTATATTGTGCTGCTTACTATTTGTTTTATTGTTCTCACTATTTGTTATATTGTGCTGCTTACTATTTGTTTTATTGTGCTGCTCACTATGTGTTATATTGTGCTGCTGACTATTTGTTATATTGTGCTGCTCACTATTTGTTATATTGTGCTCACTATTTGTTATATTGTGCTGCTTACTATTTGTTTTATTGTGCTGCTGACTATTTGTTATATTGTGCTCACTATTTGTTATATTGTGCTCACTATTTGTTATGTTGTGCTGCTCACTATTTGTTTTATTGTGCTGCTCACTATTTGTTTTATTGTTCTCACTATTTGTTTTATTGTGCTGCTGGCTATTTGTTTTATTGTTCTCACTATTTGTTATATTGTGCTGCTCACTATTTGTTATATTGTGCTGCTCACTATTTGTTATATTGTGCTGCTCACTATTTGTTATATTGTGCTGCTTACTATTTGTTATATTGTGCTGCTCACTATTTGTCATATTGTGCTCACTATTTGTTATATTGTGCTGCTCACTATTTGTTATATTGTGCTGCTCACTATTTGTTATATTGTGCTGCTCACTATTTGTTATATTGTGCTGCTCACTATTTGTTATATTGTGCTGCTCACTATTTGTTTTATTGTGCTGCTCACTATTTGTCATATTGTGCTGCTCACTATTTGTTATATTGTGCTGCTTACTATTTGTTATATTTTGCTGCTCACTATTTGTTATATTGTGCTGCTTACTATTTGTTATATTGTGCTGCTCACGATTTGTTATATTGTGCTGCTCACTATTTGTTATATTGTGCTGCTCACTATTTGTTATATTGTGCTGCTCACTATTTGTTATATTGTGCTGCTCACTATTTGTTATATTGTGCTGCTCACTATTTGTTTTATTGTTCTCACTATTTGTTATATTGTGCTGCTCACTATTTGTTATATTGTGCTATTTGTTATATTGTGCTACTTACTATTTGTTATATTGTGCTGCTCACTATTTGCTATATTGTGCTCCCTATTTGTTATATTGTGCTGCTCACTATTTGCTATATTGTGCTCACTATTTGCTATATTGTGCTCCCTATTTGTTATATTGTGCTGCTCACTATTTGCTATATTGTGCTCACTATTTGCTATATTGTGCTCACTATTTGCTATATTGTGCTGCTCACTATTTGCTATATTGTGCTCCCTATTTGTTATATTGTGCTGCTCACTATTTGCTATATTGTGCTCCCTATTTGTTATATTGTGCTGCTCACTATTTGCTATATTGTGCTTACTATTTGCTATATTGTGCTCCCTATTTGTTATATTGTGCTGCTCACTATTTGTTATATTGTGCTCACTATTTGTTATATTGTGCTCACTATTTGTTATATTGTGCTGCTCACTATTTGCTATATTGTGCTGCTCACTATTTGTTATATTGTGCTCACTATTTGTTATATTGTGCTCACTATTTGTTATATTGTGCTCACTATTTGCTATATTGTGCTCACTATTTGCTATATTGTGCTCACTATTTGTTATATTGTGCTGACTATTTATTATATTGTGCTGCTCACTATTTGTTATATTGTGCTATTTGTTATATTGTGCTGCTCACTATTTGTTATATTGTGCTGCTTACTATTTGTTATATTGTGCTGACTATTTGTTATATTGTGCTGACTATTTGTTATATTGTGCTGACTATTTGTTATATTGTGCTCAATATTTGTTATATTGTGCTCACTATTTGTTATATTGTGCTGACTATTTGTTATATTGTGCTACTTACTATTTGTTATATTGTGCTGACTATTTGTTATATTGTGCTGACTATTTGTTATATTGTGCTACTTACTATTTGTTATATTGTGCTGACTATTTGTTATATTGTGCTGCTTACTATTTGTTATATTGTGCTGACTATTTGTTATATTGTGCTACTTACTATTTGTTATATTGTGCTACTTACTATTTGTTATATTGTGCTGACTATTTGTTATATTGTGCTATTTGTTATATTGTGCTCACTATTTGTTATATTGTGCTGCTTACTATTTGTTATATTGTGCTATTTGTTATATTGTGCTGCTCACTATTTGTTATATTGTGCTGCTCACTATTTGTTATATTGTATTGCTCACTATTTGCTATATTGTGCTCACTATTTGTTATATTGTGCTGCTCACTATTTGCTATATTGTGCTCACTATTTGTTATATTGTGTTACTTACTATTTGCTATATTGTGCTCACTATTTGTTATATTGTGCTGCTCACTATTTGTTATATTGTGCTCACTATTTGTTATATTGTGCTCACTATTTGTTATATTGTGCTCACTATTTGTTATATTGTGTTACTTACTATTTGTTATATTGTGCTGCTCACTATTTGTTATATTGTGCTCACTATTTGTTATATTGTGCTCACTATTTCTTATATTGTGCTCGCTATTTGTTATATTGTGTTCACTATTTGTTATATTGTGTTACTTACTATTTGTTATATTGTGTTACTTACTATTTGTTATATTGTGTTACTTACTATTTGTTATATTGTGTTACTTACTATTTGTTATATTGTGCTCATTATTTGTTATATTGTGCTGCTCACTATTTGTTATATTGTGCTCACTATTTGTTATATTGTGCTCACTATTTGTTATATTGTGCTCACTATTTGTTATATTGTGTTACTTACTATTTGTTATATTGTGCTGCTCACTATTTGTTATATTGTGCTCACTATTTGTTATATTGTGCTCACTATTTGTTATATTGTGCTCGCTATTTGTTATATTGTGTTACTTACTATTTGTTATATTGTGTTACTTACTATTTGTTATATTGTGTTACTTACTATTTGTTATATTGTGCTCATTATTTGTTATATTGTGCTGCTCACTATTTGTTATATTGTGCTCACTATTTGTTATATTGTGCTCACTATTTGTTATATTGTGCTCACTATTTGTTATATTGTGCTGACTATTTGTTATATTGTGCTGCTCACTATTTGTTATATTGTGCTGCTCACTATTTGTTATATTGTGCTGCTCACTATTTGTTATATTGTGCTGCTCATTATTTGTTATATTGTGCTGCTCACTATTTGTTATATTGTGCTCACTATTTGTTATATTGTGCTGACTATTTGTTATATTGTGCTGCTCACTATTTGTTATATTGTGCTCACTATTTGTTATATTGTGCTGCTCACTATTTGTTATATTGTGCTCACTATTTGTTATATTGTGCTCACTATTTGTTATATTGTGCTGCTGACTATTTGTTATATTGTGCTGCTCACTATTTGTTATATTGTGCTGCTGACTATTTGTTATATTGTGCTCACTATTTGTTATATTGTGCTCAATATTTGTTATATTGTGCTGCTGACTATTTGTTATATTGTGCTGCTGACTATTTGTTATATTGTGCTGACTATTTGTTATATTGTGCTGCTCACTATTTGTTATATTGTGCTCACTATTTGTTATATTGTGCTCACTATTTGTTATATTGTGCTCACTATTTGTTATATTGTGCTCACTATTTGTTATATTGTGCTATTTGTTATATTGTGCTGCTCACTATTTGTTATATTGTGCTCACTATTTATTATATTGTGCTCACTATTTGTTATATTGTGCTCACTATTTGTTATATTGTGCTGCTGACTATTTGTTATATTGTGCTGCTCACTATTTGTTATATTGTGCTGCTCACTATTTGTTATATTGTGCTGCTCACTATTTGTTATATTGTGCTGCTCACTATTTGTTATATTGTGCTCACTATTTGTTATATTGTGCTCACTATTTGTTATATTGTGCTGCTTACTATTTGTTATATTGTGCTATTTGTTATATTGTGCTGCTTACTATTTGTTATATTGTGCTGCTTACTATTTGTTATATTGTGCTGCTTACTATTTGTTATATTGTGCTATTTGTTATAATGTGCTGCTTACTATTTGTTATATTGTGCTCACTATTTGTTATATTGTGCTGCTTACTATTTGTTATATTGTGCTGCTTACTATTTGTTATATTAGTGCTGCTTACTATTTGTTATATTGTGCTGACTATTTGTTATATTGTGCTGACTATTTGTTATATTGTGCTGCTTACTATTTGTTATATTGTGCTATTTGTTATATTGTGCTACTTACTAATTGTTATATTGTGCTGCTTACTATTTGTTATATTGTGTTGCTCACTATTTGTTATATTGTGCTGCTCACTGTTTGTTATATTGTGCTCACTATTTGTTATATTATGCTCACTATTTGTTATATTGTGCTCACTATTTGTTATATTGTTTTGCTTAGTATTTGTTATATTGTGCTGCTTACTATTTGTTATATTGTGTTGCTCACTATTTGTTATATTGTGCTGCTCACTGTTTGTTATATTGTGCTCACTATTTGTTTTATTGTGCTGCTTACTATTTGTTATATTGTGCTGCTCACTATTTGTTATATTGTGCTCACTATTTGTTATATTGTGCTGCTTACTATTTGTTATATTGTACTACTTACTATTTGTTATATTGTGCTGCTTACTATTTGTTATAGTGTGCTATTTGTTATATTGTGCTACTTACTATTTGTTATATTGTGCTACTTACTATTTGTTATATTGTGCTGCTTACTATTTGTTATATTGTGCTGCTCACTATTTGTTATATTGTGCTCACTATTTGTTATATTGTGCTGCTTACTATTTGTTATATTGTGCTCACTATTTGTTATATTGTGCTGCTCACTATTTGTTATGTTGTGCTCACTATTTGTTTTATTGTGCTCACTATTTGTTTTATTGTGCTGCTTACTATTTGTTATATTGTGCTGCTAACTATTTGTTTTATTGTGCTGCTTACTATTTGTTGTATTGTGCTCACTATTTGTTTTATTGTGCTCACTATTTGTTTTATTGTGCTGCTTACTATTTGTTATATTGTGCTGCTCACTATTTGTTATATTGTGTTACTTACTATTTGTTATATTGTGCTGCTCACTATTTGTTATATTGTGCTCACTATTTGTTATATTGTGCTCACTATTTCTTATATTGTGCTCGCTATTTGTTATATTGTGTTCACTATTTGTTATATTGTGTTACTTACTATTTGTTATATTGTGTTACTTACTATTTGTTATATTGTGTTACTTACTATTTGTTATATTGTGTTACTTACTATTTGTTATATTGTGCTCATTATTTGTTATATTGTGCTGCTCACTATTTGTTATATTGTGCTCACTATTTGTTATATTGTGCTCACTATTTGTTATATTGTGCTCACTATTTGTTATATTGTGTTACTTACTATTTGTTATATTGTGCTGCTCACTATTTGTTATATTGTGCTCACTATTTGTTATATTGTGCTCACTATTTGTTATATTGTGCTCGCTATTTGTTATATTGTGTTACTTACTATTTGTTATATTGTGTTACTTACTATTTGTTATATTGTGTTACTTACTATTTGTTATATTGTGCTCATTATTTGTTATATTGTGCTGCTCACTATTTGTTATATTGTGCTCACTATTTGTTATATTGTGCTCACTATTTGTTATATTGTGCTCACTATTTGTTATATTGTGCTGACTATTTGTTATATTGTGCTGCTCACTATTTGTTATATTGTGCTGCTCACTATTTGTTATATTGTGCTGCTCACTATTTGTTATATTGTGCTGCTCATTATTTGTTATATTGTGCTGCTCACTATTTGTTATATTGTGCTCACTATTTGTTATATTGTGCTGACTATTTGTTATATTGTGCTACTCACTATTTGTTATATTGTGCTCACTATTTGTTATATTGTGCTGCTCACTATTTGTTATATTGTGCTCACTATTTGTTATATTGTGCTCACTATTTGTTATATTGTGCTGCTGACTATTTGTTATATTGTGCTGCTCACTATTTGTTATATTGTGCTGCTGACTATTTGTTATATTGTGCTCACTATTTGTTATATTGTGCTCAATATTTGTTATATTGTGCTGCTGACTATTTGTTATATTGTGCTGCTGACTATTTGTTATATTGTGCTGACTATTTGTTATATTGTGCTGCTCACTATTTGTTATATTGTGCTCACTATTTGTTATATTGTGCTCACTATTTGTTATATTGTGCTCACTATTTGTTATATTGTGCTCACTATTTGTTATATTGTGCTGCTCACTATTTGTTATATTGTGCTCACTATTTGTTATATTGTGCTCACTATTTGTTATATTGTGCTCACTATTTGTTATATTGTGCTGCTGACTATTTGTTATATTGTGCTGCTCACTATTTGTTATATTGTGCTGCTCACTATTTGTTATATTGTGCTGCTCACTATTTGTTATATTGTGCTGCTCACTATTTGTTATATTGTGCTCACTATTTGTTATATTGTGCTCACTATTTGTTATATTGTGCTGCTTACTATTTGTTATATTGTGCTATTTGTTATATTGTGCTGCTTACTATTTGTTATATTGTGCTGCTTACTATTTGTTATATTGTGCTGCTTACTATTTGTTATATTGTGCTATTTGTTATAATGTGCTGCTTACTATTTGTTATATTGTGCTCACTATTTGTTATATTGTGCTGCTTACTATTTGTTATATTGTGCTGCTTACTATTTGTTATATTAGTGCTGCTTACTATTTGTTATATTGTGCTGACTATTTGTTATATTGTGCTGATTATTTGTTATATTGTGCTGCTTACTATTTGTTATATTGTGCTATTTGTTATATTGTGCTACTTACTAATTGTTATATTGTGCTGCTTACTATTTGTTATATTGTGTTGCTCACTATTTGTTATATTGTGCTGCTCACTGTTTGTTATATTGTGCTCACTATTTGTTATATTATGCTCACTATTTGTTATATTGTGCTCACTATTTGTTATATTGTTTTGCTTAGTATTTGTTATATTGTGCTGCTTACTATTTGTTATATTGTGTTGCTCACTATTTGTTATATTGTGCTGCTCACTGTTTGTTATATTGTGCTCACTATTTGTTTTATTGTGCTGCTTACTATTTGTTATATTGTGCTGCTCACTATTTGTTATATTGTGCTCACTATTTGTTATATTGTGCTGCTTACTATTTGTTATATTGTACTACTTACTATTTGTTATATTGTGCTGCTTACTATTTGTTATAGTGTGCTATTTGTTATATTGTGCTACTTACTATTTGTTATATTGTGCTACTTACTATTTGTTATATTGTGCTGCTTACTATTTGTTATATTGTGCTGCTCACTATTTGTTATATTGTGCTCACTATTTGTTATATTGTGCTGCTTACTATTTGTTATATTGTGCTCACTATTTGTTATATTGTGCTGCTCACTATTTGTTATGTTGTGCTCACTATTTGTTTTATTGTGCTCACTATTTGTTTTATTGTGCTGCTTACTATTTGTTATATTGTGCTGCTAACTATTTGTTTTATTGTGCTGCTTACTATTTGTTGTATTGTGCTCACTATTTGTTTTATTGTGCTCACTATTTGTTTTATTGTGCTGCTTACTATTTGTTATATTGTGCTGCTCACTATTTGTTATATTGTGCTGCTCACTATTTGTTATATTGTGCTGCTTACTATTTGTTATATTGTGCTGACTATTTGTTATATTGTGCTGCTTACTATTTGTTATATTGTGCTGCTTACTATTTGTTGTATTGTGCTGCTTACTATTTGTTATATTGTGCTGACTATTTGTTATATTGTGCTGCTTACTATTTGTTATATTGTGCTGCTTACTATTTGTTATATTGTGCTGCTTACTATTTGTTATATTGTGCTGCTCACTATTTGTTTTATTGTGCTGCTTGTTATATTGTGCTCACTATTTGTTTTATTGTGCTCACTATTTGTTTTATTGTGCTGCTCACTATTTGTTATATTGTGCTCTCTATTTGTTTTATTGTGCTCACTATTTGTTTTATTGTGCTGCTTACTATTTGTTATATTGTGCTGCTCACTGTTTGTTATATTGTGCTCACTATTTGTTTTATTGTGCTGCTCACTATTTGTTATATTGTGCTCACTATTTGTTTTATTGTGCTGCTTACTATTTGTTATATTGTGCTGCTCACTATTTGTTATATTGTGCTGCTTACTATTTGTTATATTGTGCTGACTATTTGTTATATTGTGCTTACTATTTGTTATATTGTGCTGCTTACTATTTGTTATATTGTGCTGCTTACTATTTGTTATATTGTGCTGCTCACTATTTGTTATATTGTGCTGCTCACTATTTGTTTTATTGTGCTGCTCACTATTTGTTTTATTGTGCTGCTCACTATTTGTTATATTGTGCTCACTATTTGTTTTATTGTGCTCACTATTTATTTTATTGTGCTGCTCACTATTTGTTATATTGTGCTCACTATTTGTTTTATTGTGCTCACTATTTGTTTTATTGTGCTGCTTACTATTTGTTATATTGTGCTGCTCACTGTTTGTTATATTGTGCTCACTATTTGTTTTATTGTTCTGCTTACTATTTGTTATATTGTGCTGCTCACTGTTTGTTATATTGTGCTCACTATTTGTTTTATTGTGCTGCTTACTATTTGTTATATTGTGCTCACTGTTTGTTATATTGTGCTCACTATTTGTTTTATTGTGCTGCTTACTATTTGTTATATTGTGCTCACTATTTGTTATATTGTGCTATTTGTTATATTGTCCTGACTATTTGTTATATTGTGCTATTTGTTATATTGTGCTGCTCACTATTTGTTATATTGTGCTCACTATTTGTTATATTGTGCTGCTCACTATTTGTTATATTGTGCTCACTATTTGTTATATTGTGCTATTTGTTATATTGTGCTGCTTACTATTTGTTATATTGTGCTGCTTACTATTTGTTATATTGTGCTCACTGTTTGTTATATTGTGCTGCTCACTATTTGTTATATTGTGCTGCTCACTATTTGCTATATTGTGCTCACTATTTGTTATATTGTGCTGCTTACTATTTGTTATATTGTGCTGCTCACTGTTTGTTATATTGTGCTCACTATTTGTTATATTATGCTCACTATTTGTTATATTGTGCTCACTATTTGTTATATTGTTTTGCTTAGTATTTGTTATATTGTGCTGCTTACTATTTGTTATATTGTGTTGCTCACTATTTGTTATATTGTGCTGCTCACTGTTTGTTATATTGTGCTCACTATTTGTTTTATTGTGCTGCTTACTATTTGTTATATTGTGCTGCTCACTATTTGTTATATTGTGCTCACTATTTGTTATATTGTGCTGCTTACTATTTGTTATATTGTACTACTTACTATTTGTTATATTGTGCTGCTTACTATTTGTTATATTGTGCTATTTGTTATATTGTGCTACTTACTATTTGTTATATTGTGCTACTTACTATTTGTTATATTGTGCTGCTTACTATTTGTTATATTGTGCTGCTCACTATTTGTTATATTGTGCTCACTATTTGTTATATTGTGCTGCTTACTATTTGTTATATTGTGCTCACTATTTGTTATATTGTGCTGCTCACTATTTGTTATGTTGTGCTCACTATTTGTTATATTGTGCTCACTATTTGTTTTATTGTGCTGCTTACTATTTGTTATATTGTGCTGCTAACTATTTGTTTTATTGTGCTGCTTACTATTTGTTATATTGTGCTCACTATTTGTTTTATTGTGCTCACTATTTGTTTTATTGTGCTGCTTACTATTTGTTATATTGTGCTGCTCACTATTTGTTATATTGTGCTGCTCACTATTTGTTATATTGTGCTGCTTACTATTTGTTATATTGTGCTGACTATTTGTTATATTGTGCTGCTTACTATTTGTTATATTGTGCTGCTTACTATTTGTTGTATTGTGCTGCTTACTATTTGTTATATTGTGCTGACTATTTGTTATATTGTGCTGCTTACTATTTGTTATATTGTGCTGCTTACTATTTGTTATATTGTGCTGCTTACTATTTGTTATATTGTGCTGCTCACTATTTGTTTTATTGTGCTGCTTGTTATATTGTGCTCACTATTTGTTTTATTGTGCTCACTATTTGTTTTATTGTGCTGCTCACTATTTGTTATATTGTGCTCACTATTTGTTTTATTGTGCTCACTATTTGTTTTATTGTGCTGCTTACTATTTGTTATATTGTGCTGCTCACTGTTTGTTATATTGTGCTCACTATTTGTTTTATTGTGCTGCTCACTATTTGTTATATTGTGCTCACTATTTGTTTTATTGTGCTGCTTACTATTTGTTATATTGTGCTGCTCACTATTTGTTATATTATGCTCACTATTTGTTATATTGTGCTCACTATTTGTTATATTGTTTTGCTTAGTATTTGTTATATTGTGCTGCTTACTATTTGTTATATTGTGTTGCTCACTATTTGTTATATTGTGCTGCTCACTGTTTGTTATATTGTGCTCACTATTTGTTTTATTGTGCTGCTTACTATTTGTTATATTGTGCTGCTCACTATTTGTTATATTGTGCTCACTATTTGTTATATTGTGCTGCTTACTATTTGTTATATTGTACTACTTACTATTTGTTATATTGTGCTGCTTACTATTTGTTATATTGTGCTATTTGTTATATTGTGCTACTTACTATTTGTTATATTGTGCTACTTACTATTTGTTATATTGTGCTGCTTACTATTTGTTATATTGTGCTGCTCACTATTTGTTATATTGTGCTCACTATTTGTTATATTGTGCTGCTTACTATTTGTTATATTGTGCTCACTATTTGTTATATTGTGCTGCTCACTATTTGTTATGTTGTGCTCACTATTTGTTTTATTGTGCTCACTATTTGTTTTATTGTGCTGCTTACTATTTGTTATATTGTGCTGCTAACTATTTGTTTTATTGTGCTGCTTACTATTTGTTATATTGTGCTCACTATTTGTTTTATTGTGCTCACTATTTGTTTTATTGTGCTGCTTACTATTTGTTATATTGTGCTGCTCACTATTTGTTATATTGTGCTGCTCACTATTTGTTATATTGTGCTGCTTACTATTTGTTATATTGTGCTGACTATTTGTTATATTGTGCTGCTTACTATTTGTTATATTGTGCTGCTTACTATTTGTTGTATTGTGCTGCTTACTATTTGTTATATTGTGCTGACTATTTGTTATATTGTGCTGCTTACTATTTGTTATATTGTGCTGCTTACTATTTGTTATATTGTGCTGCTTACTATTTGTTATATTGTGCTGCTCACTATTTGTTTTATTGTGCTGCTTGTTATATTGTGCTCACTATTTGTTTTATTGTGCTCACTATTTGTTTTATTGTGCTGCTCACTATTTGTTATATTGTGCTCACTATTTGTTTTATTGTGCTCACTATTTGTTTTATTGTGCTGCTTACTATTTGTTATATTGTGCTGCTCACTGTTTGTTATATTGTGCTCACTATTTGTTTTATTGTGCTGCTCACTATTTGTTATATTGTGCTCACTATTTGTTTTATTGTGCTGCTTACTATTTGTTATATTGTGCTGCTCACTATTTGTTATATTGTGCTGCTTACTATTTGTTATATTGTGCTGACTATTTGTTATATTGTGCTTACTATTTGTTATATTGTGCTGCTTACTATTTGTTATATTGTGCTGCTTACTATTTGTTATATTGTGCTGCTCACTATTTGTTATATTGTGCTGCTCACTATTTGTTTTATTGTGCTGCTCACTATTTGTTTTATTGTGCTGCTCACTATTTGTTATATTGTGCTCACTATTTGTTTTATTGTGCTCACTATTTATTTTATTGTGCTGCTCACTATTTGTTATATTGTGCTCACTATTTGTTTTATTGTGCTCACTATTTGTTTTATTGTGCTGCTTACTATTTGTTATATTGTGCTGCTCACTGTTTGTTATATTGTGCTCACTATTTGTTTTATTGTTCTGCTTACTATTTGTTATATTGTGCTGCTCACTGTTTGTTATATTGTGCTCACTATTTGTTTTATTGTGCTGCTTACTATTTGTTATATTGTGCTCACTGTTTGTTATATTGTGCTCACTATTTGTTTTATTGTGCTGCTTACTATTTGTTATATTGTGCTCACTATTTGTTATATTGTGCTATTTGTTATATTGTCCTGACTATTTGTTATATTGTGCTATTTGTTATATTGTGCTGCTCACTATTTGTTATATTGTGCTCACTATTTGTTATATTGTGCTGCTCACTATTTGTTATATTGTGCTCACTATTTGTTATATTGTGCTATTTGTTATATTGTGCTGCTTACTATTTGTTATATTGTGCTGCTTACTATTTGTTATATTGTGCTCACTGTTTGTTATATTGTGCTGCTCACTATTTGTTATATTGTGCTGCTCACTATTTGCTATATTGTGCTCACTATTTGTTATATTGTGCTGCTTACTATTTGTTATATTGTGCTGCTTACTATTTGTTTTATTGTTCTCACTATTTGTTATATTGTGCTCACTATTTGTTATATTGTGCTGCTTACTATTTGTTTTATTGTGCTGCTTACTATTTGTTATATTGTGCTGCTCACTATTTGTTATATTGTGCTCACTATTTGTTATATTGTGCTGCTTACTATTTGTTATATCGTGCTGCTCAGTATTTGTTTTATTGTGCTGCTTACTATTTGTTTTATTGTTCTCACTATTTGTTATATTGTGCTGCTTACTATTTGTTTTATTGTTCTCACTATTTGTTATATTGTGCTGCTCACAATTTGTTATATTGTGCTGCTCACTATTTGTTATATTGTGCTCACTATTTGTTATATTGTGCTCACTATTTGTTATATTGTGCTGACTATTTGTTATATTGTGCTATTTGTTATATTGTGCTGCTCACTATTTGTTATATTGTGCTGCTCACTATTTGTTATATTGTGCTGCTCACTATTTGTTATATTGTGCTCACTATTGGTTATATTGTGCTGCTTACTATTTGTTATATTGTGCTGCTTACTATTTGTTATATTGTGCTGCTTACTGTTTGTTATATTGTGCTGCTCACTATTTGCTATATTGTGCTCACTATTTGTTATATTGTGCTATTTGTTATATTGTGCTCACTATTTGTTATATTGTGCTGCTTACTATTTGTTATATTGTGCTGCTCACTATTTGTTATATTGTGCTGCTCACTATTTGCTATATTGTGCTCACTATTTGTTATATTGTGCTATTTGTTATATTGTGCTCACTATTTGTTATATTGTGCTGCTTACTATTTGTTATATTGTGCTGCTTACTATTTGTTTTATTGTTCTCACTATTTGTTATATTGTGCTGCTTACTATTTGTTTTATTGTGCTGCTCACTATGTGTTATATTGTGCTGCTGACTATTTGTTATATTGTGCTGCTCACTATTTGTTATATTGTGCTCACTATTTGTTATATTGTGCTGCTTACTATTTGTTTTATTGTGCTGCTGACTATTTGTTATATTGTGCTCACTATTTGTTATATTGTGCTCACTATTTGTTATGTTGTGCTGCTCACTATTTGTTTTATTGTGCTGCTCACTATTTGTTTTATTGTTCTCACTATTTGTTTTATTGTGCTGCTGGCTATTTGTTTTATTGTTCTCACTATTTGTTATATTGTGCTGCTCACTATTTGTTATATTGTGCTGCTCACTATTTGTTATATTGTGCTGCTCACTATTTGTTATATTGTGCTGCTTACTATTTGTTATATTGTGCTGCTCACTATTTGTCATATTGTGCTCACTATTTGTTATATTGTGCTGCTCACTATTTGTTATATTGTGCTGCTCACTATTTGTTATATTGGGCTGCTCACTATTTGTTATATTGTGCTGCTCACTATTTGTTATATTGTGCTGCTCACTATTTGTTTTATTGTGCTGCTCACTATTTGTCATATTGTGCTGCTCACTATTTGTTATATTGTGCTGCTTACTATTTGTTATATTTTGCTGCTCACTATTTGTTATATTGTGCTGCTTACTATTTGTTATATTGTGCTGCTCACGATTTGTTATATTGTGCTGCTCACTATTTGTTATATTGTGCTGCTCACTATTTGTTATATTGTGCTGCTCACTATTTGTTATATTGTGCTGCTCACTATTTGTTATATTGTGCTGCTCACTATTTGTTATATTGTGCTGCTCACTATTTGTTTTATTGTTCTCACTATTTGTTATATTGTGCTGCTCACTATTTGTTATATTGTGCTATTTGTTATATTGTGCTACTTACTATTTGTTATATTGTGCTGCTCACTATTTGCTATATTGTGCTCCCTATTTGTTATATTGTGCTGCTCACTATTTGCTATATTGTGCTCACTATTTGCTATATTGTGCTCCCTATTTGTTATATTGTGCTGCTCACTATTTGCTATATTGTGCTCACTATTTGCTATATTGTGCTCACTATTTGCTATATTGTGCTGCTCACTATTTGCTATATTGTGCTCCCTATTTGTTATATTGTGCTGCTCACTATTTGCTATATTGTGCTCCCTATTTGTTATATTGTGCTGCTCACTATTTGCTATATTGTGCTTACTATTTGCTATATTGTGCTCCCTATTTGTTATATTGTGCTGCTCACTATTTGTTATATTGTGCTGCTCACTATTTGTTATATTGTGCTCACTATTTGTTATATTGTGCTCACTATTTGTTATATTGTGCTGCTCACTATTTGCTATATTGTGCTGCTCACTATTTGTTATATTGTGCTCACTATTTGTTATATTGTGCTCACTATTTGTTATATTGTGCTCACTATTTGCTATATTGTGCTCACTATTTGTTATATTGTGCTGACTATTTATTATATTGTGCTGCTCACTATTTGTTATATTGTGCTATTTGTTATATTGTGCTGCTCACTATTTGTTATATTGTGCTGCTTACTATTTGTTATATTGTGCTGATTATTTGTTATATTGTGCTGACTATTTGTTATATTGTGCTCACTATTTGTTATATTGTGCTCACTATTTGTTATATTGTGCTGACTATTTGTTATATTGTGCTACTTACTATTTGTTATATTGTGCTGACTATTTGTTATATTGTGCTGACTATTTGTTATATTGTGCTACTTACTATTTGTTATATTGTGCTGACTATTTGTTATATTGTGCTGCTTACTATTTGTTATATTGTGCTGACTATTTGTTATATTGTGCTACTTACTATTTGTTATATTGTGCTACTTACTATTTGTTATATTGTGCTGACTATTTGTTATATTGTGCTATTTGTTATATTGTGCTCACTATTTGTTATATTGTGCTGCTTACTATTTGTTATATTGTGCTATTTGTTATATTGTGCTGCTCACTATTTGTTATATTGTGCTGCTCACTATTTGTTATATTGTGCTGCTCACTATTTGTTATATTGTGCTGCTCACTATTTGCTATATTGTGCTCACTATTTGTTATATTGTGCTGCTCACTATTTGCTATATTGTGCTCACTATTTGTTATATTGTGTTACTTACTATTTGCTATATTGTGCTCACTATTTGTTATATTGTGCTGCTCACTATTTGTTATATTGTGCTCACTATTTGTTATATTGTGCTCACTATTTGTTATATTGTGTTACTTACTATTTGTTATATTGTGCTGCTCACTATTTGTTATATTGTGCTCACTATTTGTTATATTGTGCTCACTATTTGTTATATTGTGCTCGCTATTTGTTATATTGTGTTCACTATTTGTTATATTGTGTTACTTACTATTTGTTATATTGTGTTACTTACTATTTGTTATATTGTGTTACTTACTATTTGTTATATTGTGTTACTTACTATTTGTTATATTGTGCTCATTATTTGTTATATTGTGCTGCTCACTATTTGTTATATTGTGCTCACTATTTGTTATATTGTGCTCACTATTTGTTATATTGTGCTCACTATTTGTTATACTGTGCTCACTATTTGTTATATTGTGCTCACTATTTGTTATATTGTGCTCACTATTTGTTATATTGTGCTCACTATTTGTTATATTGTGCTGCTGACTATTTGTTATATTGTGCTGCTCACTATTTGTTATATTGTGCTGCTCACTATTTGTTATATTGTGCTGCTCACTATTTGTTATATTGTGCTGCTCACTATTTGTTATATTGTGCTGCTCACTATTTGTTATATTGTGCTCACTATTTGTTATATTGTGGGTATGGTTTTTTTTAAAACATGTACACAATAATATATAATTATATTTACAATTAAATCCTCCTATCATCTCATTCTGAAAGACAATTAAGCAGCAGTCTAGAAATAGGTCAAATAAAAACAATTTAAACAGAAATTAAAAGAGGGAGGGGCCACATTGTATGTTTTGTCCTGTGACTTTATTGTCTGTTATTTGTTTATAATTATTTTGTTTTCTTTGCTATAGATATGAAATTATTTTAAAAAGCCGAAGTTTGAATATTTTGTGCTTCATGTTTACAGATGAAACATAATTTTATAAGCTAATTACTATTCAATTACAGTAACTTTATTTAAAAAAGGCAAATCATAAAAATGACAGTGGCCGCCTGACCACACTGGCGCAGACTGACTGTACTCTGTAATTACGCCTCACCGAGCTCCATGACGTGCTCCAAGACCGCGGCCACGGCTGTGCCGTCCGGTAGTACCGAGACCGAGCTCATTTCCAATCCCGGCTTTTCTCTAGTATTTCAATCAGGGCCCGGTAATAACTGCGGTTGCTATAGCAACCGGACGCCTTCCTATGTAACTCCACCCCTCTGCCGCTTCCAAGTGGAAAGGTCCTAATTGAGCCTCAAAGGCTTAATTCGTGGCACATACCAAATAGCGATATGAATAGGGAGGACGTTGAGCAGCACTTACATTTCACGTAGAAAGCCAGCAGGTTTAGTGTCAATGTTACTAAAAACACTGATGCCCAGATGATGTTTTTCTAGTTATATAATGTCGTAGGGTTGACAGGTGCCCAGCTTTCAACTGGACTAGTCAAGTAGTTAGCAGATTGTCCTGCAAAATCTACACATAATTGCTTGAATATCCAGATATCCAGCTTTTGTTGTTGTTGTTTTTAAAATAACAATCTCATAACCTTAAAGGGACACTGAAGCCAAATTTTTTATTTTATGATTCAGATAGAGCATGAAATTTTAAGCAACTTTCTAATTTACTCCTATTATCAATTTATCTTTGTTCTCTTGCTATCTTTATTTTAAAAGCAGGAATGTAAATCTTAGCAGCCAGCACATTTTAGGTTCAGCACCATGGATAGTGCTTGCTTATTGGAGGCTCACATTTACCCACCAATAAGCAAGCATAACCCGTGTTCTCAACCAAAAATGGGCCTGCTCCTATGCATCACATTCTTGCTTTTTTAAATAAAGATAACAAGAGAATGAAGAAAAAATGATAATAGTAGTAAATTAGAAAGTTGCCTAAAATTGCATGCTCTATCTGAATCATGAAAGAAAAAATTGGGGTTTCGTGTCCCTTTAAAGGGATAGTATAGTCAAAATTAAACTTTCATGATTCATATAGAGCATGCAATTTTAAGAAACTTTCTAATTTACTCCTATTACATATTTTTCTTTGTTCTCTTGCTATCTTTATTTGAAAAATCAGCAATGTAATCTTACGAGCAGGCCCATTTTTGGTTCAGCACCCTGGTTAGCACTTGCTGATTGGTAGCTACATTTAGACACCAATCAGAAAGTGCTACCCAGGTGCTGAACAAAAAATGGGCCGGCTCCTATGCTTACATTCTTACTTTTTCAAATAAAGATACCAAGAGAATGAAGAAAATTTGATAATAGGAGTAAATTAGAAAGTTTATTACAATTGCCTGCTCTATCTGAATCATGAAAGTTTAATTTTGACTAGACTATTCCTCTAACACAATGGAAATAATTTTAACTTGATGTAGGCATGTGGTTAACAGGGGGTTCAGACCATGGTGTGGTCTGTGGTCTGATGTGAATATATGACTGACAGGAGCTAGAGGCAACTGGTTCTGGTGCGGGCATGTAACTGTCAAGGGTTGTAGACAATGGTGTATGATATGAAGTCCAATGTGAGGCTATGGCAGAAAGGAGTTGCTGGGGAATGGGAAATAATATGAGACCCCATTTCGGCATATTACTGACAGGGGCTGCAGGCAATTGTAGTGACCTCTGGTCCACTTTGTGCATATGGCTGACAGGAGCTTCAGAGCAAAGGGAACTGATGTGAAATCTGATGTGGGCATAAAACTGATAGCTGTTGCAGGGTCATCCAAGTGTTTTTGTTGTGCTTGCCAGGCTTGCAGACCACAGGTGTAAGGGTTTGCTTTATGAATGAATCATGTGCTTGGTAGTGGCATAATGACAAATCCAGCCATAGAAAAGGTCATCTATGACTACAATATTGTAAGCACATAATATTCCAACCAGGATGTTCCAATTTAATATGTTAGACAGGGTTGCTGGCTCTTCCTTAGACCTCACCCTTTATCCTATAATGTGTTTCACAACTGAACTTGTTCCCCTTGGCTGCCAGTAATATACAGATCAATAATATTACCCCCCTGGCTGCCAGAAGTACACAGTAGTCATTTTATTTCCTTGACTGCACAGCATTTCCTCCCTTCCTTGGCTGCCAGTAACACACAGAACATGCACAGTGTAACTTCTTTCTAGGTAATGTTTGTATTGCATTGTGAGCCATTGAAGGCTTTTTACATTAAAGGCACACTGAACCCATTTTTTTTTGTGTGATTCAGATAGAGGATGCAATTTTAAGCAATTTTCTAATTTACTCCTATTATACATTTTTCTTCGTTCTCTTGCTAGCTTTATTTGAAAAAGAAGGCATCTAAGCTTTTTTTTTTGGTTCAGAATTCTGGACAGCACTTTTTTATTGGTGGATAAATTTATCCACCAATCAGCAAGAACAACCCAGGTTGTTCACCAAAAATGGGCCGGCATCTAAACTTACATTCTTGCATTTCAAATAAAGATACCAAGAGAATGAAGAAAATTTGCTAATAGGAGTAAATTAGAAAGTTGCTTAAAATTGCTTGCTCTATCTGAATCATGAAATAAAAAAATTGGGTTCAGTGTCCCTTTAAGCTTAAGAAACTAAATATAGAGCGAGATCAGATCTATGATTGTACAGGTGCACAAGGTTCATGTTTGCGTTTAGTGGTCGTTTAAACCACTAGCACAATCATTTCCATTCAATATATCAGAGGTTCTTTCTACCTAAGCCCCTTCTATAGCGGGGGACTAAATTTATATCTATCTATCTAGTTACCATTACATGCCATAGTACCGCATTACCATTCACGCAATTAAACGTAAGTATTCAAGGAGAGTTTAGCAGTTAAAAAACCAGAGACACGCTCTCAGCAGCCAGACCCCTGACACGTGTTTCGCTCACGCTTTCTCTATCTGAATCATGAAAGAAAAATGTGTTTCATGTCCCTTTAATGAGCGTCCCTTTTAAAATAATTATGCAACAGTAATAGAGGTAATAAACAAAGGCTCTCTTGGAAAGTGGGTTTACATTTAAAAAGCAGGAATGTCATGCATAGGAGCCGGCCCATTTTTGTTTGAGAACCTGGGTTATGCTTGCTTATTGGTTGGTAAATGTCAGCCTCCAATAAGCAAGCGCTATCCATGGTGCTGAAGCGAAAATGGGCTGGCTGCTAAGATTTACATTCATGATTTTCAAATAAAGATAGCAAGAGAATGAAGAAAAATTGATAATAGGAGTAAATTAGAAAGTTGCTTAAAATTGCATGCTCTATCTGAATCGTGAAAGAAAAAAATTGGGTTCAGTGTCCCTTTAAGCAGGGAACTTCAAATTACTAATTGGGGAATCATAGCTATTAGCTACAATCCCCTTACATTGTATCTAAAAGATTTACAAGTACACAAACTGCTACTCTCTTGCTAACACGATAATTACAGGCTCTGCCTACCTACAACATCTTATTACGTGATACATTTTATCTGCCATATAGCCTAATATTAGGCCTTCTACTCACAAAGCATGGCCATTTATTCGCACACCACCCTGATATTACTCTGTATTCTGGAGAGTTTTAGTGTTGTATGATTGTATAGTGATCCAATAAAGATAAGGTATGAATGTTTATTTAGTTAATGTTCTTGTATTATAAACCTTTGTATCGATTTAGAATCTATTCACATATAACTGAGGGGTTAGAGCACTTCTTTTTGTTGTTACATACTCTATAACTGATCTCACCGTGAGTCTCTTCAGTGCGGTGTTACCCCCCTACTGGTGCTCTTGATGTGATTTATAATACGTAGCACCTCTAGACTACAATAAATCAGTACTACCTTATTCCCTTTTCATATTATACCTGTGCATGGCCCTGCATGCTAAAGCCTGATCACTGATAACTAGTTTACCCTTACTTGCTTTATTAATACCTGTGCATGACCCTGCATGCTAAAGCCTGATTGCTGATAACTAGTTTATCCTTACTTGCTTTATTAATACCTGTGTATGACCCTGCATGCTAAAGCCTGATTACTGATAACTAGTTTACCCTTACTTGCTTTATTAATACTTGTGCATGACCCTGCATGCTAAAGCCTGATTGCTGATAACTAATTTACCCTTACTTGCTTTATTAATACCTGTGTATGACCCTGCATGCTAAAGCCTGATTGCTGATAACTAGTTTACCCTTACTTGCTTTATTAATACCTGTGCATGACCCTGCATGCTAAAGCCTGATTGCTGATAACTAATTTACCCTTACTTGCTTTATTAATACCTGTGCATGACCCTGCATGCTAAAGCCTGATTGCTGATAACTAGTTTACCCTTACTTGCTTTATTAATACCTGTGTATGACCCTGCATGCTAAAGCCTGATTACTGATAACTAGTTTACCCTTACTTGCTTTATTAATACCTGTGTATGACCCTGCATGCTAAAGCCTGATCACTGATAACTAGTTTACCCTTACTTGCTTTATTAATAACTGCGTATGACCCTGCATGCTAAAGCCTGATCACTGATAACTAGTTTACCCTTACTTGCTTTATTAATACCTGTGTATGACCCTGCATGCTAAAGCCTGATCACTGATAACTAGTTTACCCTTACTTGCTTTATTAATACCTGTGTATGACCCTGCATGCTAAAGCCTGATCACTGATAACTAGTTTACCCTTACTTGCTTTATTAATACCTGTGTATGACCCTGCATGCTAAAGCCTGATTGCTGATAACTAGTTTACCCTTACTTGCTTTATTAATACCTGTGCATGACCCTGCATGCTAAAGCCTCATAGCTGATAACTAGTTTACCCTTACTTGCTTTATTAATACCTGTGTATGACCCTGCATGCTAAAGCCCGATTACTGATAACTAGTTTACCCTTACTTGCTTTATTAATACCTGTGTATGAACCTGCATGCTAAAGCCTGATCACTGATAACTAGTTTACCCTTACTTGCTTTATTAATACCTGTGCATGACCCTGCATGCTAAAGCCTGATCACTGATAACTAGTTTACCCTTACTTGCTTTATTAATACCTGTGTATGAACCTGCATGCTAAAGCCTGATTACTGATAACTAGTTTACCCTTACTTGCTTTATTAATACCTGTGTATGAACCTGCATGCTAAAGCCTGATTACTGATAACTAGTTTACCCTTACTTGCTTTATTAATACCTGTGTATGACCCTGCATGCTAAAGCCTGATCACTGATAACTAGTTTACCCTTACTTGCTTTATTAATACCTGTGCATGACCCTGCATGCTAAAGCCTCATACTGATAACTAGTTTACCCTTACTTGCTTTATTAATACCTGTGTATGACCCTGCATGCTAAAGCCCGATTACTGATAACTAGTTTACCCTTACTTGCTTTATTAATACCTGTGTATGAACCTGCATGCTAAAGCCTGATCACTGATAACTAGTTTACCCTTACTTGCTTTATTAATACCTGTGTATGACACTGCATGCTAAAGCCTGATCACTGATAACTAGTTTACCCTTACTTGCTTTATTAATACCTGTGTATGAACCTGCATGCTAAAGCCTGATCACTGATAACTAGTTTACCCTTACTTGCTTTATTAATACCTGTGTATGAACCTGCATGCTAAAGCCTGATTACTGATAACTAGTTTACCCTTACTTGCTTTATTAATACCTGTGTATGACCCTGCATGCTAAAGCCTGATCACTGATAACTAGTTTACCCTTACTTGCTTTATTAATACCTGTGCATGACCCTGCATGCTAAAGCCTCATAGCTGATAACTAGTTTACCCTTACTTGCTTTATTAATACCTGTGTATGACCCTGCATGCTAAAGCCCGATTACTGATAACTAGTTTACCCTTACTTGCTTTATTAATACCTGTGTATGAACCTGCATGCTAAAGCCTGATCACTGATAACTAGTTTACCCTTACTTGCTTTATTAATACCTGTGTATGACCCTGCATGCTAAAACCTGATTACTGATAACTAGTTTCCCCTTACTTGCTTTATTAATACCTGTGTATGAACCTGCATGCTAAAGCCTGATCACTGATAACTAGTTTACCCTTACTTGCTTTATTAATACCTATGTAAGACCCTGCATGCTAAAGCCTGATTGCTGATAACTAGTTTACCCTTACTTGCTTTATACCTGTGTATGACCCTGCATGCTAAAGCCTGATCACTGATAACTAGTTTACCCTTACTTGCTTTATTAATAACTGCGTATGACCCTGCATGCTAAAGCCTGATCACTGATAACTAGTTTACCCTTACTTGCTTTATTAATACCTGTGTATGACAATGCATGCTAAAGCCTGATTGCTGATAACTAGTTTACCCTTACTTGCTTTATTAATACCTGTGTATGACCCTGCATGCTAAAGCCTGATCACTGATAACTAGTTTACCCTTACTTGCTTTATTAATACCTGTGTATGACCCTGCATGCTAAAGCCTGATTACTGATAACTAGTTTACCCTTACTTGCTTTATTAATACCTGTGTATGACCCTGCATGCTAAAGCCTGATTACTGATAACTAGTTTACCCTTACTTGCTTTATTAATACCTGTGTATGACCTTGCTTGTTGTACTATGCATATTGGAAACAGTTTAACATTTTGCTGAGTCCTTTTATTACAAGGTTTACCTCTTCCTATCAGAATATTTGTGTATTAATGTGCTTTGTTTGTTCAAATGTGCTCCTAGTAATCTGCAATCTATTGCTCCAGTCTGGCAGCACCTCTTGTTCCTTTTATCTTATTTGCCATATTCTCCATTTGCTCTGGCATAGCAGGTACCTCATGTTCCAGTTATATATCTGTCTGCTGCATTCTGCATTCTTTTACTCTGGCCTGGGTCTAACCTCTGTCAGTACTTAAACCAATAGATCATATACCAAGACTATACAAGTGCATTGTTGAAACATAACAGTTGTTAAAATAAATGGCGATTCTTTTGAACACATTTTACTTGTGTACACATTTAATAGCTTAACAGTTATTCATATTTAAAACATTTTTTTATTAAACCAGAAAATATTTATCTATTTGTTAACATGTGAACTGAGCATGTGTAGAAAGACTAATATATACCCATTAACAAGGCCAATTGAGTATTCAGCTGCTGAATTAGATTAAACCACCAATTATAAGATGGGTAAAAAGTGTACTTTGACGGACTTGAGTTTTGGACTGGAGAATTCTGTGTGCAAACTTTATGATTTGTTTTTGTAATGCAAAATTAAAACAAATGATTTTCTAATGGATTGGAATGATCTTGCAAGAATATTTGAAAATCGCTAACCACATATCTACTGCACTGTAATTGGTCCACTAAAAACTAGTACAATCACTAAGGCTTTGTATGCCTGTACTGGGAATGTACATGTTAAATGTAACAGAAACAAAACATTTAAATGGACTGCACTCTCAAACCAGACTGGTCCATGACCCTGCAAAACTCACAGCCCTGAATGCTCACCAGCACTCACAGACCATTGCACATCTTTCTGGGACATTGCCGCACTGCTATTTTGTACATGGGTGATTAGGGTGTGCCCAGTCACACCCAGTGTGCACGCCTATGTTTACTTCTATTATCTAATTTGTTTTCTACTCTCAGTATCTTTTGTTTAAAACATACCTAGATAGGCTCATAGGAGATTAAGAGCATGCTTGTATCTTTAGCACATTATTATTTGTTATTTGTAGAGCACCAAGAGATTCCGCAGCGCTATAAACATATGCGGTATACAAGGTAGCAATTATAGGGATCAAATGGGTAGAGGGCCCTGTCTAGAGTTACACTGTTGTAGTCAGCTCTTGTGAAGGTGATCTACAAACAGCTGGACTCTTAGGCTTACATGCTAAGGGGTTCAAGGGGATAGTGATGGAGGAGAGGAACTGGTATTAGGAAAGGTTAGCATAGGTTATATGCATCCCTGAACAGTAGCGTCTTTAGGGAGCGCTTGAAGCTTTCAAAACTAGGGGAGAGTCTTGTGGAGCGAGGCAGAGAGTTCAACAAGATGGGAGCCAGTCTGGAAAAGTCCTGTAAACAGGAGTGTGATGAGGTAACAAGAGAGGAGGAGAGTTGGAGGTTGTGAGCAGAGTGAAGGGGGCAGGAGGGAGAGTATCTGGAGACAAGGGGGCCTATTTATTAATGTGCGAGCGGACATGATACAATGTAGCGTATCATGTCTGCCGCACATCGATAAATGCCGACAGCATACACTGTCGGCATTTATAATTACATAAGTAGTTCTTGTGAACTGCTTGTGCAATGCCACCCCCTGCAGATTCACAGACAATAGGCCGCTAACAGGCGGTGTCAATCAGCCCGATCGTATAGGATCGGGCAGATTGATGTCGGCGGCCTCAGAGCAGACGGACAAGTTATGGAGCAGCGGTGCTTGATAATTTTGGAGCATTCGGAGCTTGATAATTCGGCCCCAAGGTCTGAGATATAGAGGGGAGCAGTGCAGTTGAGGGCTTTGTATGTCAGAGTCAAAATTTTGTGTTTAATCCTGGGGCAAGAGGAAGCCAGTGAAGGGATTGGCAGAGAGGTGCAGCAGATGAAGAGCGACATGTAAGGAAGATGAGCCTAACAGAGGCATTCATTATGGATTGCAAAGGAGCTAAGTGGCAGCTAGAGAGACCAGAGATGCGGAGTTGCAGTAATCGAGGCGGGAAAGGATGAGAGAGTGGATTAAAATCTAAGTTGTGTCTTGTGTAAGAAAATGTCTAATTTTAGAGATGTTTTTAAGATGGAAGCGGCAGGATTTAGCCAAAGCCTGAATGTGAGGAGTGAAAGAAAGATCTGAGTCAAGTGTGACCCCAAGACATCGGACATGCGGGGTAGGGGTAATGATGGAGTTATCAACAGTTATAGAGAGATGGGGGGGTGGAGATTTTAGAAGAAGGGGGGAAATAAGGAGCTCAGTTTTGGAGAGATTTAGCTTAAGGTAGTGAGAGGACATCCAGGAAGAGATGTGAGAAAGACAGTTAGTGACATGGTTTAGCAAGGAAGGAGATAGGTCTGAAGCAGAGATGTAAATTTGAGTGTTGTCGGCATAAAAATTATATTGAAATCCGTGGAACTTTATTAGGGAACCTAATGATGATGTGTAGATTGATAAGAGAAGGGGACCGAGGACAGAGCCTTGTGGTACCCCAACAGAAAGTGATAATGGGGCAGAGGAAACCCCAGAGAAGACCACACTAAAAGGTACGGTTAGACAAGTAGGAAGAGAACCACAAGAGGGCTGTGTCACAAATCCCGAAGGATTGGAGGGTTTGGAGAAAAAGAGGGTGGTCAACTGTATCAAAGGCTGCAGACAGATCAAGGAGGATAAGCAGAGAGAAGTGGCCTTTGTATTTTGCTGTAAGTAGGTCGTTGGTAACCTTAAAAGGACAGTCTCGTCAAAATTAAACTTACATGATTCAGATAGGGCAGGCAATTTTAAACTTTTATCATCAAATTTGCTTTGTTCCCTTGGTTGTATTTTTGAAATCTAAACCTAGGTAGGCTCAAACTGATTTCTAAACCGTTGAAACCCTCCTCTTAGCTCAGAACATTTTGAAAGTTGTTCAGTTACACAGTACTAGTTCATGTGTAACATATAGATAACACTGTGCTCACTCATGTGGAGTTATTTAGGAGTCTGCACTGATTGGATAAACTGCATGTCTGTCAAAATCATTGAGATAAGGGGGCTGTAAAGAACAAAATGCTCTGCTGTTGTAAAATGTCTTCTGTGTTAGAATTAGACCTGGGCATTCAACTGCTTTGTTAGCGTTAGAAGGCGGCCATTTGTGTCGTTCAGCTCTTTTTAGAGCTGCATTTATTCTTGTGAAATTGCAACAAACTTTGATCACTGCTAATCAGTCTAGTTAGAATCTACTTAAATGATCCTTTAACCCCTTAATGACCAACGACATACAGGCTATGTCCTCCAAAAAATGTCCTTAACGACCAAGGGCGTACCCTGTACGTCGTTGGTCTTTGAAAGTGGTGGAAGCGATTCTGATCGCTTCCAGACGCTTTCCTGTTATTGCAGTGATGCCTCGATATTGAGGCATCCTGCAATAACAGTTTTTAGCCATCCAATGCAGAAAGAGTCACTCTGTGGCCCTCTCTGCATCGGACATTGATGGCCGTAATCGTTGGTGGGTGGGAGGCGGGTGGGCAGCCATCGGTGTCGGCCTGGCAGAGTTAAGAGGCGGGATCGTGGACGGAGTCATTGGGAGCGCCACGGGCGGGCGCGTGTACAGGGGGGCGGGCGCACGTGCGCGTGCATGGGGCGGGTGGGAACCGCTACACTACGGAAAAATGTTGTGATAATAAGTGGGAGAGAGGGGGAGGGAATTGCTAAATAAAAGATCTAAGGGATCTGGGAGGGGGTGGGAGGTTGGTCTTTGTGGGGGGGAAGCTACACTACAGAAAAATCTAAAAAAAAATTTTTTTGTAAACTGGGTACTGGCAGACAGCTGCCAGTACCCAAGATGGCTCCCAATAAGGTAGAGGGGGAGGGTTAGAGAGCTGTTTGGGGGGGGATCAGGGAGGTTGGGGGCTAAGGGGGGATCCTACACAGCAGAATAATAAAAAAAAAAAAAAAAAAAAGAGACTGTCGGCTTTAAAAATGAATGTACTCCCTAGGATCATGTACCTCTTTAGAGCGGTGCCAATTGCAGTCCCCCTGACAGACTTGCAGGCCTTACAAGTGGATCTGCTCCGTTTTTTAAGAGGAGATGGGAAAGCAAGAATAGCAGCACAAGTGTTAAAGCAGCATAGACAGGTCGGGGGTGTAGGAGTCCTGAATCTAGTAGACTACTACTATGCCTCTAGGTTAGCACAAACTACCATTTTAGAGAAAAATCTGAAGGAAGTTATTTGGCCACGAATAGAGGCCGACATAGCTGAGTGTGAAAACCAGGCAGATATTCTGTGGGATCCCACTTTGAAAGCAAAAACGTTGACGTATAGATCCCCTGTAACATGTGAGACAATACATCTGTGGGACAAGTTTACTAAAACAATGAGACTGTATTCTCCTCAATCCTTACTAATGCCAATGAATTTTTTTAATGCCCCGGGAACTGAGGAAATCTGTGGGGAAATGGGAAAATAAGGGATTATATAGGGTGGCGGACTTTCTAGATGGTAACACAATACTCACATTTAACCAGATCAAATATAAAGTTCAACCATATATAGTACACTGGTTCCTCTACTTACAGATCTCGTCGGTTATTACTAAATATATGTCTAATAGCACTGGCCAGTCCCCGACCCTGTTAGAAAAGATTTGCAAAAACCCCTCTAGAGGAAAGCATATGATATCACAATTATATATATTGCTTCAGGAGATAAGAACTGTCTCTAAGTCTTCCCTGATGGAAAGATGGGAGATATTGGTGAGACTAGGGAGAAGGGAAAATGGGATGACATCCTATCAGTGGTGGGTAGGGGACTGCTGAGTGCAGATATGAGAGAAAACTGTTTGAAAGTAGCTTTCAGATGGTATCTTACTCCTGAGAGGACAGCGCACATGACTCCGGATAGGACAGGGACCTGTTACAGAGGTTGTAAGGAGAGAGGGACATATAAGCAGATGTGGTGGGACTGTCCGAAAGTGCAGCCACTGTGGGTGAGGCTCTCGGAGTTACTCAGCAACACTCTAGACGAAAACATTACACTGACAATAACCCAGGCACTACTAAACGAAAGGAATAGAGCGTTTAACTCAGCGATCAATACTTTCATTAAGACTCTCTGTACATGCTTACGGATATGTATAGCCAGGCATTGGAAGGTGGGAGCGCCTAGTTGGGGGCAGGTAGTGGATAAAATTAAAGACACCTACACAATGTCAGAATTAGCAGCATGGTCTCAGGGATCTAATGAGCAGTTTCAAAAAATATGGTTTTACTGGATTTTGAGAAAGGATAGTTTCCTATAGATTTGCTGGCAGGAACAGATGTGAGAGGGTTGAGGCTGAGGAGGGCGTGAGAGGGGAATGGTAGAGAACCCCAGACACCTGACACCTAAATATCTATGCAAAGACAATGGGGGCTAGTTATCAAGCCGTCTACTTTTCTGGCTTCGCCGGCCCAATACGTCCGCCTAAGCTCGCCTACCTTCGCCGCCGCGGACCTGAAAAAATACGCCTAAGTTATCAAATAAAGCTGTCAAAAAGCCGCGGGGCGATGAGCAGCGGACTGTGACAGTTATCACTCATCCGATCTCGCTGCCCTTCGGCTTTTTCCCAGCTTTATTGCTAGCCTGTCACTAAGCACTCACACTAAACTGCACTGTTCTACCCCCTATACCGGCGCCCCCGGAGCCCCCCGCAACTCAATAAAGTTACTAACCCCTAAACCGCCGCTCCTAGACCCTGCCGCAACTCTGATAAATGTATTAACCCCTAAACCGCCGCTCCCGGACACCGCTGCCACCTACATTATACCTAGTAACCCCTATCCTGCCCCCCCTATACCGTCGCCCTCTATTATAAAATTATTAACCCCTATCCTGCTGATCCCGCACCTCTCCGCAACTAAATAAATAGTTTAACCCCTAAACCGCCGCTCCATGAACCCGCCGCAACCTATAATAAATTTATTAACCCCTATCCTGCCCCCCACTACGCCGCCGCCACTGTAATAAAATGATTAACCCCTAAACCTAAGTCTAACCCTAACCATAACGCCCCCCTAACTTAAATATTAATTAAATAAATCTAAATAAATTAACTCTTATTAACTAAATGAATCCTATTTAAAACTAAATACTTACCTTTAAAATAAACCCTAATATAGCTACAATATAAATAATAATTATATTCTAGCTATCTTAGGATTTATTTTTATTTTACAGGTACCTTTCAATTTATTTTAACCATGTACAATAACTATTAAATAGTTATTAACTATTTAATAGCTTACCTAGCTAAAATAAAGAGAAATGTACCTGTGAAATAAATCCTAACCTAAGTTACAATTACACCTAACACTACACTATACTTTAATAAATTATTCCTATTTAAACTAAATACTTACCTGTAAAATAAACCCTAAGATAGCTACAATATAATTAATAATTATATTCTAGCTATCTTAGGATTTATATTTATTTTACAGGTAACTTTGTATTTATTTTAGCTAGTTAGAATAGTTATTAAATAGTTATTAACTATTTAATAACTACCTAGCTAAAAGAAATATAAAATTACCTGTAAAATAAATCCTAACTTAAGTTACAATTAAACCTAATACTACACTATCATTAAATTAACTAAATAAACTACCTACAAAGAACTACAATGAAATACAATTACATAAACTAACTAAAGTACAAAAAATAAAAAAAGCTAAGTTACAAAAAATAAAAAATTAAGTTACAAACATGTTAAAAATATTACAACAATTTTAAGCTACTTACACCTAATCTAAGCCCCCTAATAAAATAACAAACCCCCCCAAAATAAAAAAAATCCCTACCCTATTCTAAATTACATAAATTTCAAAGCTCTTTTACCTTACCAGCCCTTAAAAGGGCCATTTGTGGGGGCATGCCCCAAAAAGTTCAGCTCTTTTGCCTGTAAAATAAAAATACAACCCCCCCCAACATTAAAACCCACCACCCACATACCCCTAATCTAACCCAAACCCCCCTTACAAAAACCTAACACTAATCCCCTGAAGATCATCCTACCTTGAGTCGTCTTCACTCAGCCGAGCCACCGATGGAACTGAAGAGGACATCCGGAGCGGAAGAAGTTAATCCTCCAAGCGGCGCTGAAGAAATCTTCCATCCGATGAAGTCATCATCCAGGCGGCGCTGAAGAAGTCTTCGATCCGGCCGATGTCATCTTCAAAGAGGCGCTGAAGAGGTCTTCTATCCGGGCGAAGTCATCTTCCAAGCCGGGTCTTGAATCTTCCTTCCGCCGACGCGGAACCACCTTCTTCACCGACGGACTACGACGAATGACGGCTCCTTTAAGGGACGTCATCCAAGATGGCGTCCCCTCAATTCCGATTGGCTGATAGGATTCTATCAGCCAATCGGAATTAAGGTAGGAAAATCTGATTGGCTGATGGAATCAGCCAATCAGATTGAGCTCGCATTCTATTGGCTGTTCCGATCAGCCAATAGAATGCGAGCTCAATCTGATTGGCTGATTGGATCAGCCAATCGGATTGAACTTGAATCTGATTGGCTGATTCCATCAGCCAATCAGATTTTCCTACCTTAATTCCGATTGGCTGATAGAATCCTATCAGCCAATCGGAATTGAGGGGACGCCATCTTGGATGACGTCCCTTAAAGGAGCCGTCATTCGTCGTAGTCCGTCGGTGAAGAAGGTGGTTCCGCGTCGGCGGAAGGAAGATTCAAGACCCGGCTTGGAAGATGACTTCGCCCGGATAGAAGACCTCTTCAGCGCCTCTTTGAAGATGACATCGGCCGGATCGAAGACTTCTTCAGCGCCGCCTGGATGATGACTTCATCGGATGGAAGATTTCTTCAGCGCCGCTTGGAGGATTAACTTCTTCCGCTCCGGATGTCCTCTTCAGTTCCATCGGTGGCTCGGCTGAGTGAAGACGACTCAAGGTAGGATGATCTTCAGGGGATTAGTGTTAGGTTTTTGTAAGGGGGGTTTGGGTTAGATTAGGGGTATGTGGGTGGTGGGTTTTAATGTTGGGGGGGGGGTTGTATTTTTATTTTACAGGCAAAAGAGCTGAACTTTTTGGGGCATGCCCCCACAAATGGCCCTTTTAAGGGCTGGTAAGGTAAAAGAGCTTTGAAATTTATGTAATTTAGAATAGGGTAGGGATTTTTTTTTATTTTGGGGGGGTTTGTTATTTTATTAGGGGGCTTAGATTAGGTGTAAGTAGCTTAAAATTGTTGTAATATTTTTAACATGTTTGTAACTTAATTTTTTATTTTTTGTAACTTAGCTTTTTTTATTTTTTGTACTTTAGTTAGTTTATGTAATTGTATTTCATTGTAGTTATTTGTAGGTAGTTTATTTAGTTAATTTAATGATAGTGTAGTATTAGGTTTAATTGTAACTTAAGTTAGGATTTATTTTACAGGTAATTTTGTATTTCTTTTAGCTAGGTAGTTATTAAATAGTTAATAACTATTTAATAACTATTCTAACTAGCTAAAATAAATACAAAGTTACCTGTAAAATAAATATAAATCCTAAGATAGCTATAATATAATTATTAATTACATTGTAGCTATCTTAGGGTTTATTTTACAGGTAAGTATTTATTTTTAAATAGGAATAATTTATTAAAGTATAGTGTAGTGTTAGGTGTAATTGTAACTTAGGTTAGGATTTATTTCACAGGTACATTTCTCTTTATTTTAGCTAGGTAAGCTATTAAATAGTTAATAACTATTTAATAGCTATTGTACATGGTTAAAATAAATTGAAAGGTACCTGTAAAATAAAAATAAATCCTAAGATAGCTAGAATATAATTATTATTTATATTGTAGCTATATTAGGGTTTATTTTAAAGGTAAGTATTTAGTTTTAAATAGGATTCATTTAGTTAATAAGAGTTAATTTATTTAGATTTATTTAATTAATATTTAAGTTAGGGGGCGTTAGGGTTAGGGTTAGGTTTAGGGGTTAATAATTTTATTACAGTGGCGGCGGCGTAGTGGGGGGCAGGATAGGGGTTAATAAATTTATTATAGGTTGCGACGGTGTAGGGGGGGCAGATTAGGGGTTAATAAATGTATTATAGGTGGCGACGGTGTAGGGGGGGCAGGATAGGGGTTAATACATTTAATATAGGTTGCGGCGGGTTCAGGGAGCGGCGGTTTAGGGGTTAATACATTTATTATAGTTGCGGTGGGCTCCGGGAGCGGCGGTTTAGGGGTTAATATGTATAGAGTAGCTTGCGGTGGGCTCCGGGAGCGGCGGTTTAGGGGGTAATAACTTTATTTAGTTGCGGCGGTGTAGGGGGGGTCAGATTAGTGGTGTTTAGACTCGGGGTACATGTTAGGGTGTTAGGTGTAGACAGCTCCCATAGAAATCAATGGGATGTCTGTCAGCAGCGAACTTGTACTTTCGCTATGGTCAGACTCCCATTGATTCCTATGGGATCCGCCGCCTCCAGGCTGGCGCTTTGAAAACCAGGTACGCTGGGCCGTAAAAGTGCCGAGCGTACCTGCTAGTTTTTTGATAGCTAGCAAAAGTAGTGAGAATGTGCGGAACATCTGGAGTGACGTAAGAATCGATCTGTGTCGGACTGAGTCCGGCGGATCGAAGCTTACGTCACAAAATTCTACTTTTGCCGGTCTCGAGCCTTTGATAACTAAGGCGTATCAGCCTCGTCACAAATACGCTGCGGAATACGCAGCGTATTTGAGGTTGACGGCTTGATAACTAGGCCCCATTGTATTTAGATAGCTGTTGATACAAGAGTATTGATTTTGCCAGGATTTAGCTATGGTTCTTGGAAACACCTGGGGGGAGGGGGAGGGGGGGGGGAGATTTTGTGGGAGTTATAAATGTTTTGAATATAATGTTTGAATCTATGTTATTGGACTTGCAGGGACGAGATGGGGCAGAGTCTTTATATTATGGACTATGGGAAATATTAAAAGAGACTTTTATTACATGTACCCGGGAAATGATTTATAGGTGGCGACGGTGTAGGGGGGGCAGGATAGGGGTTAATACATTTAATATAGGTTGCGGCGGGTTCAGGGAGCGGCGGTTTAGGGGTTAATACATTTATTATAGTTGCGGTGGGCTCCGGGAGCGGCGGTTTAGGGGTTAATATGTATAGAGTAGCTTGCGGTGGGCTCCGGGAGCGGCGGTTTAGGGGGTAATAACTTTATTTAGTTGCGGCGGTGTAGGGGGGGTCAGATTAGTGGTGTTTAGACTCGGGGTACATGTTAGGGTGTTAGGTGTAGACAGCTCCCATAGAAATCAATGGGATGTCTGTCAGCAGCGAACTTGTACTTTCGCTATGGTCAGACTCCCATTGATTCCTATGGGATCCGCCGCCTCCAGGCTGGCGCTTTGAAAACCAGGTACGCTGGGCCGTAAAAGTGCCGAGCGTACCTGCTAGTTTTTTGATAGCTAGCAAAAGTAGTGAGAATGTGCGGAACATCTGGAGTGACGTAAGAATCGATCTGTGTCGGACTGAGTCCGGCGGATCGAAGCTTACGTCACAAAATTCTACTTTTGCCGGTCTCGAGCCTTTGATAACTAAGGCGTATCAGCCTCGTCACAAATACGCTGCGGAATACGCAGCGTATTTGAGGTTGACGGCTTGATAACTAGGCCCCATTGTATTTAGATAGCTGTTGATACAAGAGTATTGATTTTGCCAGGATTTAGCTATGGTTCTTGGAAACACCTGGGGGGAGGGGGGAGGGGGGGGGGAGATTTTGTGGGAGTTATAAATGTTTTGAATATAATGTTTGAATCTATGTTATTGGACTTGCAGGGACGAGATGGGGCAGAGTCTTTATATTATGGACTATGGGAAATATTAAAAGAGACTTTTATTACATGTACCCGGGAAATGATTGTATATCTCTGTCCATCTTTAATCACATGATTTGTTCTGTACTATGTCCAATGGAAAACGAATAAAAATTTATTTCAATAAAAAAAAAAAAAAAACTACCTTTTATTTTAGTACTGGCAGACTTTCTGCCAGTACTTAAGATGGCGGGGACAATTGTGGGGTGGAGAAGGGAAGAGAGCTGTTTGGGAGGGATCAGGGGGTCTGATGTGTCAGGTGGGAGGCTGATCTCTACACTAAAGCTAAAATTAACCCTGCAAGCTTCCTAATTAACCCCTTCACTGCTAGATATAATACACGTGTAATGCGCAGCGACATTTAGTGGCCTTCTAATTACCAAAAAGCAACACCAAAGCCATATATGTCTGCTATTTCTGAACAAAGGGGATCTCAGAGAAGCATTGACAACCATTTATGCCATAATTGCGCAAGCTGTTTGTAAATAATTTCAGTGAGAAACCTAAAATTGTGAAACATTTTAAGTAAGTTTTTCTTAATTTGATCGCATTTGGCAGTGAAATGGTGGCATGAAATATACCAAAATGGGTCTAGATCAATACTTGGGGTTGTCTACTACACTACACTAAAGCTAAAATTAACCCTACAAGCTTCCTACAGGCTCCCTAATTAACCCCTTCACTGCTGAGCATAATACACGTGTGGTGCGCAGTGGCATTTAGCAGCCTTCTAATTACCAAAAAGCAACGCCAAAGCCATATATGTCTGCTATTTCTGAACAAAGGGGATCCCAGAAAAGCATTTACAACCATTTATGCCATAATTACACAAGTTGTTTGTAAATAATTTCAGTGAGAAACCTAAAGTTTGTGAAAAAATTTGTGAAAAAGTGAACATTTTTTTTTATTTGATCGCATTTGGCGGTGAAATGGTGGCATGAAATATACCAAAATGGGCCTAGATAAATACTTTTGGTTGTCTTCTAAAAAAAAATATATACATGTCAAGGGATATTCAGGGATTGCTGACAGATATCAGGGTTCCAATGAAACTATCACTAATTTTGAACAAAAGTGGTTTGGAAATAGCAAAGTGCTACTTGTACTTATTGCCCTATAACTTGCAAAAAAAGCAAAGAACATGTAAACATTGGGTATTTCTAAACTCAGGACAAAATTTAGAAACTACTTAGCATGGTTGTTTTTTGGTGGTTGTAGATGTGTAACAGATTTTGGGGGTCAAAGTTAGAAAAAGTGTGTTTTTTTCCATTTTTTCATCATGTTTTATATATTTTTTTATAGTAAATTATAAGATATGATGAAAATAATGGTATCTTTAGAAAGTCCATTTAATGGCGAGAAAAACGGTATATAATATGTATGGAACAATAAATGAGAAAGAGGAAAATTACAGCTAAACACAAACACCGCAGAAATGTAAAAATAGCCTTGGTCCCAAACGGTCAGAAAATGGAAAAGTGCGGTGGTCATTAAGGGGTTAAAATCAGTCCTTGCAGCTTTACATTTTGAGTTATGCTGTACAATTATTTATGCCAATTAGCATGGTCAGTATTTTTTTAACAAGTACGACAGCCCTAAATACACCTGGACTGAACATTTACTAGGATTGGTGTTAGGTGACCATTATCTGTTACCTGCAAACACATAGTAATGAGGCAAATTTGTATTGGAATGTATCTTTAGAGATGAAATACTTTTCACTTCATTGTATTTCAACAAACACATAACATTGGTAGAGGAAGAATATGCAGATACCACTCTTCACTGGTAGATAACTCATTGGTCTGCTGCATAGGATTTTTAGGGAGAACCAAATCTATGTTTGGTAATCCATCTACAGTATATAGGCAACTGTAGGGTGCAGCAAATATGTTAATTCGTATAGCATCTAAATAATCAGTAGACCTGACATCCTAATAATCCTGTGCCAAGGAATAGTGGTAGAAAAGTACAAAATGATGATAGCGTTATATGATAGAGAAATAACTTGTCAGTCTGTCTGATGTGTATGTGATCACATTAGTAACCAATTATTTCAATGCACCATCAAATGCTACTTTCTGTAATAGCTATAAAAAAATATTGCAGCATTATATGTAAACGTACGAACAGATATGTCTACTTATAGCACACTGTCTGCTCCTGACATTTATGAGTGTACAAATTGCTAAATCTGTGATACTACAGGAACATAAAAGGGATGTTGAACCCTAAATACGGAGGCTAAACCCTAAATACATTTCATGCACGTCCCTCTAATTTTGGGTGCGGTCATTTTGGAGCCTAAGTTACACTGCAGGTATCTGAAGGAGAGTTACTGCGCATGTGCAAACAGATCAGCACTGGAACACAGCGAAAGCTAGATTTCAACATGGCGGCAACTACGCTTAGGGGGGGCAGGGAATAACCGTAATACTATAAAATGTATGTACTGTACTATTAAATGTATGTGTTTAATGTCCCTTTAAGATTTTATTTCCCATTGTATTCTATAGCTCAGGAGAGTAGATTTTTGAATCAAAAGCCTGAATTTTGCACTTGTTTAATGAGAGCGTCTAATGGGTAATCCTCTGGAGAATTTGTTAAAAAATTTTGATAAGCTTTTCAACTGGAATAGAATGTACCTCAATATTAGGAACATTTAGACTCCTGAGAAAATGAATATCTATACAGTATGTGGTGGTGCAGAAGATGGAAAACACAATACCTGGGCAATAATTTACTTTTATTCTTATTTGGACTGAAATAGTGAGTGAGATTATGGAACTGCTAGCAGAAAAGATACAGTAGATAGTTTGTAGTCTTGTATAGTCTTGTAGGTGAATTGAAGATGCATTTCGGTCTTGAAGCTTAGGTTGAAGTATCGATGATTAATCACATTGGTTTTCAAGCGCAACAAAAAAAGAAGAACCTTATACATTTAGTAACATTTATTTATGCATTCAGTGTCAAGTACATATTAAGTGCAAATATTCAGAGTCCATAAGTTCACTGGGAACTACAGAGAATGTAATACAAATTGTAATAAACTTAACAAGCCGGCACTCGCTAGATACCATACAAGTATATCTGCATTTCAGTCCTTTACAACAGGAGTACTGTGTTGTTCATACAAAACGGATAGAAGTACCGTACACTGGTTTAACTTTTTGTGCTGGAAAACACGCAACATTAGTCTACAGTTCTACATATATATAATTGAGATAGATCCAACCAGCGGCCCAGAGACATCGAAACAACTTGATACTGTTGCGTCAGTGCTCTTGGGATAAAGCCCTAGCCACAAATCACATTAAGTTATAGAAGCGCTGCCGAGAATACCAGATAAACACGAAGAAAAGAAAAAAAAGTAATGTTACTTAGGCTTCCAACGTCATGCACTTTTTAAGCAACACAAAAAAATAAATAAATAAAATAATCACATCTAGTACACTTTTGTATCTCTTCACTATACTCGAGTGCTTGATACAGCTGATTGCGAGTATTCTAGTATCAGAAGCGAGGCTGAATCTGCTGCTTCCCGATTTACATGTTTCTAGGTACATGGTGTTGAAAATATAATGGTGCCATACATTTTAATTAAGGTGTTGGAACACGACTGTTTCTGAATTTGATTCCAGCTTGTTTGCCAAAAGCTGAGTTTCTTGAAGTTCACTTTATTCTTTCTGTTTGGTGCCTGGGATTTTCGCCTGGATCCTAGAAACAAAGCGGAGACATTTAGCAGAATTCTGAAAATCAGTGAGATAACATTCATCTTCTACTACAGGACCATCTCACTTTTATTGGATGTAATCACTTAATTCCCAAACACAAATAATTTAACCCTTTCACTGCTAAGCCAGTTTTACACCCCAGTGCTGAGCCATTTAATCACTATTGTAAGTCATATTTAATTGAGTGACCCACACAAATTATAAATTGTTTCTTTTTTGGCAGACTATTTCATTATTATATTTATATTTCATGACATGTAGGATAGCTGTGGCAAAAACTGTATATTTGTATATTTAGAAAACGGTATTGAAAATGGCCAGGTGACCACTGCTGTTACTGTGATCACCTTACTAATTTGTCATCAAGGGTTATTATGGGTAGCCACATGTGAAATAGGGGCCCATACATTATTTTGGGTGTTATAATCTAGATTAGAGAGACCCCATTGTACAGTACAGAAATAAAAGCACTTTTTTCCTTGCAAGGTGTTCCTTGTTACCACAGTGATCAGCTGAGTATACTGTTACCACGTGATCACCTGACTATACTGTTACCACAGTGATCAGCTGACTATACTGTTACCACGTGATCACCTGACTATACTGTTACCACAGTGATCAGCTGAGTATACTGTTACCACAGTGATCAGCTGACTATACTGTTACCACGTGATCAGCTGGCTATACTGTTACCACAGTGATCAGCTGAGTATACTGTTACCACAGTGATCAGCTGAGTATACTGTTACCACAGTGATCAGCTGAGTATACTGTTACCACAGTGATCAGCTGAGTATACTGTTACCACAGTGATCAGCTGACTATACTGTTACCACAGTGATCAGCTGACTATACTGTTACCCTAGTGATCATCTGACTATACTGTTACCACAGTGATCAGCTGACTATACTGTTACCACAGTGATCAGCTGAGTATACTGTTACCACAGTGATCAGCTGACTATACTGTTACCACGTGATCAGCTGACTATACTGTTACCACAGTGATCACCTGGCTATACTGTTACCACAGTGATCAGCTGACTATACTGTTACCACAGTGATCAGCTAACTATATTGTTACCACGTGATCAGCTGACTATACTGTTACCACAGTGATCACCTGACTATACTGTTACCACAGTGATCACTTGACTATACTGTTACCACAGTGATCAGCTGACTATACTGTTACCACAGTGATCAGCTAACTATATTGTTACCACGTGATCAGCTGACTATACTGTTACCACAGTGATCACCTGACTATACTGTTACCACAGTGATCACTTGACTATACTGTTACCATAGTGATCACCTGACTATACTGTTACCACAGCGATCACCTGGCTATACTGTTACCCTAGTGATCATCTGACTATACTGTTACCACAGTGATCAGCTGACTATACTGTTACCACAGTGATCAGCTGACTATACTGTTACCACAGCGATCACCTGGCTCTAATGTTACCCTAGTGATCACCTGGCTATAATGTTACCCTAGTGATCAGCTGACTATAATGTTACCCTAGTGATCACCTGGCTATAATGTTACCCTAGTGATCATCTGACTATACTGTTACCACAGTGATCAGCTGACTATACTGTTACCACAGTGATCAGCTGACTATACTGTTACCACAGTGATCACCTGACTATACTGTTACCACAGCGATCACCTGGCTCTAATGTTACCCTAGTGATCACCTGGCTATAATGTTACCCTAGTGATCATCTGACTATACTGTTACCACAGTGATCAGCTGACTATACTGTTACCACAGTGATCAGCTGACTATACTGTTACCCTAGTGATCATCTGACTATACTGTTACCACAGTGATCAGCTGACTATACTGTTACCACAGTGATCAGCTGACTATACTGTTACCACAGTGATCACCTGACTATACTGTTACTACAGTGATCACCTGACTATACAGTTACCACAGTGATCAGCTGACTATACAGACAAATGACATATTTATTTTTAAAGAGAGGGACTTGTCTGCTATAATATAAATGTTATTAGGGGTCATATTAGACATATTATATTTTTTTATTGGGCTTATTACCAGCAAAACCACATGTGTTTACTTTATTACATAGATATGGATTTTGTGGCTTTCCAAGACCCAGACCATTTGGAAGAGCAAACGATTCTCTTTCAAATAAGGGGTCTTGGAGCTCTGTGGCTTGTAAGTTTGCTGAGATCGAGGGGTTTGAACAGCCACCCCCCCCATCTAGCTCCCTTACCTGCCCTCACATTGTGCTCCCGCCCCCCCTGTGATGTCATCACGCACGTTGGTGGTGACATCACCGGAACTCCCATGTAGCTCTGGGAGTGCTGCACACTACACTAGCATTGATTAGGCCTGCACATTCACAGATCAGTGGCATTGTTGTCTTTTTCACGTATGATGCGCTTCAGTTTTGTGTACTATACAGAGTGGGAGCTGTACATTGTTGTCTTTTTCACGTATGGTGCGCTTCAGTTTTGTGTACTATACAGAGTGGGAGCTGTACATTGTTGTCTTTTTCACGTATGGTGCGCTTCAGTTTTGTGTACTATACAGAGTGGGAGCTGTACATTGTTGTCTTTTTCACGTATGGTGCGCTTCAGTTTTGTGTACTATACAGAGTGGGAGCTGTACATTGTTGCAGTGGCTGCATTGCTCTATATTATTCCTGAGGGCTTTATATATTTGTTATGTAACTTATAAACTGTGTAAAACAAATCTGCAAACTAAACTGTAAGGAACAGCGCTAAAAACATCACTGCTCTGCACATGCGCTTCTGTCACAGGGTGCAAGAACGCGCAAGCTCCATGATGGCAGCTCTCAGTATAAAGATGCAGCGCTTCACTAACACATGTAAAGGGTTAAATTAGGAGGACGGCTTAGAAGACGGCTACACAAGGAAAACAAACGCATCGTGAGAAGGAACCATTCTGTTTAAGTTGTGCCCAGCAGTTTAATGTCCCTTTAAACTACCATTTTGTTTGCAAATTGTAATACCTCGACATGTCCTTTTAAAAGGGACAGACATTAAAAGGGAAAATCTACCATTTTTATTTCAATTACAGAGCAATGGGACAAAATAAATAATAGATCTATATTGTAAAGTTGTCTTTTTACATATTTTATTTTACAATCTTCATGTCCCTTTAACTATGTGTTTAATCCAAATGCACAAAGTTAAAGGGACACTAAACCAATTTTGTTTTTTTAATAATTCAGATAGAGCAGCAATTTGAAGCAACTTTCTAATTTACTCCTATTATCATTTTTTCTTTATGCTCTTGCTATCTTTATTTGAAAAGAAGGAATCTAAGCTAAGGAGCTTGCCCATTTTTGGTTCAGCACCCTGGATAGAGCTTGCTGATTGGTGGGTACATTTAGCCACCAATCATCAAGCGCTACCCAGGTGCTGATCCAAAAATGGCCCAGCTCCTAAGCTTTATATTCTTGCTTTTCAAATAAAGATAGGAAGAGAATGAATAAAAAATGATAGTAGGAGTAAATTAGAAAAAAATTGGGTTTAATATCCCTTTAATAAGGAGCATTATTAATATACTAAAATGCTTCAACATATTAGAGAATTTTATTTTTGGCATATTTGGGGATACATCTTGAAAAACCCAACAGATGTAAGTTCTAGACAGTTACTACTCATTAACCAACAGTAAATCTCAGTGTGTCACGATGCATATTATGTCACGTCAGCTGGATGAATGTTTTACAAGAATCAAACACATGGCTCTGATGATCTAGCGCTCTCCGCTCTGATGAGATTATCTAAGACAGCGATTTTCAACCAGTGTGCCGTGAGAGATCCTCAGGTGTGCCGCGGCAGACTGACAGGCTCATCATCATTTTAGTTTTAAATTGTTATTGGGCCCTGGCTTGTTGCACAGTCTCCCCCTCCTCCTCTCTGCCCGCGATTGATGAGCTGTGACAGTAGGACCCGCCCCCAACAGCCTGATTCATTTTGTTGAAGAATTCACGCAGCCAGTGCAACAATTGCAGTCTCCCCCTACTTCTCTCTGCCCGCGCGCGGCACTTTACAGCCTTACAGGCAGAAATCCTTTTGCTGTTTATGCAGGTTGTTGTTGTTCTCAGTGACATTTTGATCGTTATTATTGTCTCTCTAGCTTTGGCAATATAGTTATAGTGACTGTCATGCTAATAAAGCTTAATTTAATTGAATTGACTAAAATTTACTAAATTATTTATATATATACTGAATTGATTATTAGGCTACAATGTGTGATTTTGTAAAATTTTTGGGATGGTGGTGTGCCGCAGGATTTTTTAATAGAAAAAAAATGTGCCACGGCAAAAAAAAAGGTTGAAAATCACTGATCTAAGAAATCTCTGTACTGTGAGGTCCCTCAACGAATGTTAAAAAGGCAAATTTAGTCTTTAATTAGACGATTCTCTCGCTACGCAGCTTCTGGATGTGAAGATGAGAAAAACTACAATATAATGCTCAAAAAAAGTCCTCAACAATTTGGTAATATTTCTCACCAGCTGGCAAGGTTTTTGTCATCAGACACATGAGAAGTAGAAGAAAGTAAAAGCTCAGGGAGATGTTGACGGACTTCAAATCTATGAGGGGATGCAGGTCAAATCTACGAGGGGATGCAGGTCAAATCTATGAGGGGATGCAGGTCAAATCTATGAGGGGAGGCAGGTCAAATCTGAGGGGGTGCAGGTCTAATCTATTAGGGGGTGTAGGTCAAATCTATGAGGGGATGCAGGTCAAATCTATGAGGGGATGCAGGTCAAATCTATGAGGGGGTGCAGGTCTAATCTATGAGGGGGTGCAGGTCTAATCTATTAGGGGGTGTAGGTCAAATCTATGAGGGGATGCAGGTCAAATCTATGAGGGGATGCAGGTCAAATCTATGAGGGGGTGTAGGTCTAATCTATGAGGGGGTGTAGGTCAAATCTATGAGGGGATGCAGGTCAAATCTGAGGGGGTGCAGGTCTAATCTATTAGGGGGTGTAGGTCAAATCTATGAGGGGATGCAGGTCAAATCTATGAGGGGATGCAGGTCAAATCTATTAGGGGGTGTAGGTCAAATCTATGAGGGGATGCAGGTCAAATCTATGAGGGGATGCAGGTCAAATCTATGAGGGGGTGCAGGTCTAATCTATGAGGGGGTGCAGGTCTAATCTATTAGGGGGTGTAGGTCAAATCTATGAGGGGATGCAGGTCAAATCTATGAGGGGATGCAGGTCAAATCTATGAGGGGGTGCAGGTCTAATCTATGAGGGGGTGTAGGTCTAATCTATGAGGGGGTGTAGGTCAAATCTATGAGGGGATGCAGGTCAAATCTATGAGGGGATGCAGGTCAAATCTATGAGAGGACCAAATACATTTTTGGGGGTGAATACCTCCACTATTCTGAATTGAGCACAATGTTGATTAAACAATATATAGAGGTTGTGGAGTTTATTAAAGAAAAGGACAAGGACAAGGAAAGTGAAACTTTATTGTAACCATGTTAAAATACCTGCATACTCAGGAAAATATCACACACACACAACTCCTATGTGTTATCTGAATGAAAGGGTTAATTTTCAACATGTCCCTCTCGCAACATCGCTAATCAGACCAACACAAGGGATTAACACACATTAAGAATATTAGACCATGGGGCTTAGGGTGAAAATGTATAACTATCATAACAACTGAATCATTATGGGAGAGAAATAAGGATAATATCAACGCCTTCAGAGTTATTTTAAATCACTCAAATAGTGGCTGTCTATCTCTTTAAGACACTCACTGATTAATAACTAGTGGCCTATATCCCTAAACACCTGCTCAATGTAATGGTGTATATTCATCCCAATATCCATTCTGTACGCTAGTTTATCAAAATGGGTAGCTCAGATTCAAACATAATGTCAATTGGCATATATATCAACTGTCTCTCATTATATCAGATAATTCCAAACTATATCTAAAACACATAGACACACAGTTATCCTTGTGTGTAAATTAGTTATGCAGGATGCTGCACCTCCCCTCTTTTTCAGAATTCATAAGGTTAAATACCAAGTAAAGTGAAATAGTTGCACATAGAAATTCATTCATTTGTCACTCTTTATTAATTCCAGCACATTCATGCATTGTCTCAGGTAACATTGTAATCAACACGTGATTATAGCAACGTTGTATTTAATGGTATCCCATATAGGGGTTAAATCTGCATCTCAGACTAGTATCTATTGTTTAGTAGCAAATTCAATCCGTTCACCAATTCCCAAACAGTCCTAGACCTTACAGGTAGTCACTACTAGCCGCAAATTATCGCTCTGTGGCTGCTATTAGCTTAAGTATTCACTAGGTAGTTACAGATAAATCTAGATGGTACCGATATAGAGTATCTGATTTTTGAGGGTAAAAATTACCTCAGATTGTATATCTTACAGAGTCACATAGGTTTAAAGTAAACCGCTATTACCGCTATTACCAACAAGTAATGTTTAGAATTTGAATTATGATTTTTAAGCTACCCACAAAAGGCTCACAGTGCCGATACACTGGCACGTACGCTAACCCTAAGCCCCTCCCACCTACATGTTTCGTCACGGCTAAGTGACTTCGTCAGGGTTATTTGAGTGATTTCAAATAACTCTGAAGGCGTTGATATTATCCTTATTTCTCTCCCATAATGATTCAGTTGATATGATAGTTATAAATTTTCACCCTAAGCCCCATGGTCTAATATTTTTAATGTGTGTTGGTCTGATTAGCGATGTTGCGAGAGGGACATATTGAAAATTAACCCTTTCATTCAGATAACACATAGGAGTTGTGTGTGTGTGATATTTTCCTGAGTATACAGGTATTTTAACATGGTTACAATAAAGTTTCACTTTTTAATGTGTCCTTTTCTTTAATAAACTCCACAACCTCTATATATTGTCAAATCTATGAGAGAATGCAGGACAAATCTATGAGAGGATGCAGGACAAATCTATGAGGGGGTGCAGGTCAAATCTATGAGTGAATGCAGGACAAATCTATGAGGGGATGCAGGACAAATCTATGAGAGGATGCAGGACAAATCTTTGAGGGGGTGCAGGTCAAATCTATGAGAGGATGCAGGACAAATCTATGAGAGGAGGCAGGACAAATCTATGAGGGGATGCAGGACAAATCTATGAGAGGATGCAGGACAAATCTATGAGGGGGTGCAGGTCAAATCTATGAGGGGATGCAGGTCAAATCTATGAGGGGATGCAGGTCAAATCTATGAGGGAATGCAGGGCAAATCTATGAGAGGATGCAGGACAAATCTATGAGGGGGTGCAGGTCAAATCTATGAGGGAATGCAGGGCAAATCTATGAGAGGATGCAGGACAAATCTATGAGGGGATGCAGATCAAATCTATGAGAGGATGCAGGACAAATCTATGAGGGGATGCAGGTCAAATCTATGAGAGGATGCAGGACAAATCTATGAGAGGAGGCAGGTTAAATCTATGAGGGGGTGCAAGACAAATCTATGAGAGGAGGCAGGTCAAATCTATGAGAGGAGGCAGGTTAAATCTATGAGGGGTGCAGGACAAATCTATGAGAGGATGCAGGACAAATCTATGAGAGGAGGCAGGTAAAATCTATGAGGGGGTGCAGGACAAATCTATGAGGGGATGCAGGACAAATCTATGAGAGGATGCAGGACAAATCTATGAGGGCATGCAGGACAAATCTATGAGGGCATGCAGGACAAATCTATGAGAGGATGCAGGACAAATCTTTGAGGGGGTGCAGGTCAAATCTATGAGAGGATGCAGGACAATCTATGAGGGGGTGCAGGTTAAATCTATGAGGGGGTGCAGGACAAATCTATGAGGGGATGCAGGACAAATCTATGAGGGGGTGCAGGTTAAATCTATGAGGGGGTGCAGGTCAAATCTATGAGGGGGTGCAGGCCAAACCTATGAGGGGGTGCAGGTCAAATCTATGAGGGGGGTGCAGGTCAAATCTATGAGGGGGTGCAGGAGGAAGCTGTGGGGATTCATAAGCCAAGGGCAGGAAAAGGATAGATCATCTGTAAGGGTTATGGTGATATTGTAAACTCTCTATAGGTTGGATTCTATAAAGCTCTGTGGTCTGGTGAGATTTTTATAAGATGCCTCGTTACTATTACAAGGAGACTCAGAAATTGTTTTAAAGGCAATAATTACCTTGGGGACTGTGTATCTCATTAAGGGGAATTCACTAATATTCTGTATGTGAAGAAGAAAAACTTCCTTTACAATCTAATTCTCAGTATAATACACTGATGATTTCTCATCATGTCAGCTGTCTGTGTCTCATGTTAAATGTACTTATAGCTCTTGTATGGATACCACCGTACACTGCTGGGTACATGGGCAGTGCTATACAAACAGAGATAGGCACATACACACTGTGAGAGAGGAGTCATCTGTAAGCAGCTATTTGTGTATGCATACTTACTTTGCCACAATGGTGTTCATATTGTTTCTCACAAGCCCCAAATACTGGTCAATCTGTGTCTAAAAAAAAGTATAGACAACCAATGAATTTATTTTATGTCAGTTTGTTACAATTTGCTAGAAAATACCTATGACTACTTACCTGATACTTGTCATATACAGCAGGCAGAGAAAACATGGACACAACAGCTGCAGAAGAGAAAGCACAGCGGTATATAGGTTACCTAGTTATACACTGTTACAATATAACCACCTGTAGCGTAATGACGAGATCAGGTGACAGTAAAGCCGGAATGTTACGAGTCATATGTAGCTTTATTATTCTCATACAAGAAGTACATTTAATTTATTTTCAGTTTAGCTGTTACCTGATATCACACCAGCCTTTATCTGATCACAATTAGTTTTGCACCAGTTAGTAAAAAACAAGAGTTGATATAAATAAGTAACATAAGGACACTCTTTTTTACATAATAATATCCCCTAATGGGCTTGATACACGTGTACCTAAATCTGCCAATCAAGTGAAAGGATAAAGGGACAGTCTACTATAGAATTTGTATTGTTTAGATAATCCCTTTTTTACCCATTCCCCAGTTTTGCATAACCAACAGAGTTATATTAATACACTTTGTTACCTCTGTGATTACCTTGTATCTAAGCCTCTGCAGACTGTCCCTTATCTCAGTTATATTAACATACTTTTTACCTCTGTGATTACCCTGTATCTAACCCTCTGCAGACTGTCCCTTATCTCAGTTATATTAATATACTTTTTACCTCTGTGATTACCTTGTATCTATGCCTCAGCAGATTGCTCCTTATCTCAGTTATATTAATATACTTTTTACCTCTGTGATTACCTTGTATCTAAGTCTCTGCAGGCTGCCCCCTTATATCAGTTATATTAATATACTTTTTACCTCTGTGATTACCTTGTATATAAGCCTCTGCAGACTGCCCCTTATCTCAGTTATATTAATATACTTTTTACATCTGTGATTACCTTATATCTAAGTCTCTTCAGACTGCTCCTTATACCTCTGTGATTACCTTGTATCTAAGTCTCTGCAGGCTGCCCCCTTATATCAGTTATATTAATATACTTTTTACCTCTGTGATTACCTTGTATATAAGCCTCTGCAGACTGCTCCTTATCTCAGTTATATTAATATACTTTTTACCTCTGTGATTAAACAGAGCTAAACCTTATCAGAATGAATTTGAAGTCTTTCACAGCTAGAGGGTGTTAATTAATGTGTTCCATATAGATCGCATTGTACTCACACCCATGGAGTTACTTATGAGAGGGCACTGATTGGCTAAGATGCAAGTCTGTCAAAAGAACTGAGCAGTCAGCGGAGGCTTAGATACAAGCTACTCACAGAGGTAAAAAGTATATAAATATAACTGAGATAAGGGGCAGTCTGCAGAGGCTTAGATACAAGGTAATCACAGAGGTAAAAAGTATATTAATATAACTGAGATAAGGGGCAGTCTGCAGAGGCTTAGATACAAGGTAATCACAGAGGTAAAAAGTATATTAATATAACTGAGATAAGGGGCAGTCTGCAGAGGCTTATATACAAGGTAATCACAAAGGTAAAAAGTATGTTAATATAACTGAGATAAGGGGCAGTCTGCAGAGGCTTAGATACAAGGTAATCACAGAGGTAAAAAGTATATTAATATAACTGAGATAAAGGGCAGTCTGCAGAGGCTTAGATACAAGGTAATCACAGAGGTAAAAAGTATATTAATATAACTGAGATAAGGGGCAGTCTGCAGAGGCTTAGATACAAGGTAATGACAGAGGTAAAAAGTATATAAATATAACTGAGATAAGGAGTAGTCTGAAGAGGCTTAGATACAAGGTAATCACAGAGGTAAAAAGTATATTAATATAACTGAGATAAGGAGCAGTCTGCAGAGGCTTAGATACATGGTAATCACAGAGGTAAAAAGTATATTAATATAACTGAGATAAGGGGCAGTCTGCAGAGGCTTAGATACAAGGTAATCACAGAGGTAAAAAGTATATTAATATAACTGAGATAAGGAGCAGTCTGCTGAGGCATAGATACAAGGTAATCACAGAGGTAAAAAGTATATTAATATAACTGAGATAAGGAGCAGTCTGCAGAGGCTTAGATACAAGGTAATCTAAGAGGTAAAAAGTGTATTAATATAACTGAGATAAGGAGCAGTCTGCAGAGGCTTAGATACAAGGTAATCAAAGAGGTAAAAAGTGTATTAATATAACTGAGATAAGGGGCAGTCTGCAGAGGCTTATATACAAGGTAATCAAAGAGGTAAAAAGTATATTAATATAACTGAGATAAGGAGCAGCCTGCAGAGGCTTAGATACAAGGTAATCACAGAGGTAAAAAGTATATTAATATAACTGAGATAAGGGGCAGTCTGCAGAGGCTTAGATACAAGGTAATCAAAGAGGTAAAAAGTGCTGGTGAGTTTATTTATCTTATTTCCCTTAATTGTGGCCATTAAGAGCTAGCTGGAAATGATTGTGTGTACTGCTCTAAGCAATCACTGCCCAGCATGTAGCTAGTTAGGCAACATTGTGTAGAAAAGCTAAGTTACAGAATTTGTTTTACGTTCTCTAGTGAGAGTGGGACAAACACAATTTTTATACAAAAAGAAATGTAAAATGTCTCTTTAAATAAAAGATAGTAATTTATATCCCATGCTAATTCAATGTCTTGAACACAAGCAACTCCTAAACCTTTGTTCTAAAGAGTAAATGTGTGAGTTATTTACACTCCTGGTATTATAGTGACCAGTGAATCCAGATGAACTGAGAACACTTTCTTTTAGTTTGGATACACAGGTTTAGTGTTTGCATTGGGATTGCTGTTTGATTTACCCATGATAAGCAGTGTGAGTCCATTAAACAGAGCTCCAACGTAAGTCAGCAACCACATGAGGACGGCAAACTGGAAAAAATAAAATTAAGAGATATCAAAAACCGCCCTCTTATATAACTTACATTGATAATCTGTCTGGTATTTATTAAAACAATTATTATAAAGGAAAAATACAAGAAAAAACTGATGATGCATGTGTCGCCTAAGCATAGCTCGCTAAGTACAGCATGGCTAAGTACAGCGAGCCTAAGTACAGCGCACCTATGTACAGCGTGCCTAAGTACAGCGAGCCTAAGTACAGCGCACCTATGTACAGCGAGCCTAAGTACAGCGCACCTATGTACAGCGCGCCTATGTACAGGACCCCTTAGTACAGCGCGCCTGAGTATAATATTGCTAGGTACCAGATTGTTTTACATAATGTAATGATGTGAGCATGGATCTGACAGTCAGTAATCAGCTACTGAAAATGTCTCATCTTCTGTATTCCTAGGTAATAAGGTTTAGGGGGTTAATGGGATATATAATGTAATAATACAAGTTATAATTCACTAGTGCATTCTATTGTTACAAAGAAATGAAACATATAATTAATCTTGAGCACCGGTCATGTTCCTATTCCAGTGTTGAGTGGGGAGTGCAGTTGGTGATTGATGGTTGGCTGCGTGCGTATGCATCCTAATAGGTTCACAGCCCATGTCCTACTCAACAGTGGCAATACAATGTGATTACAGCACAGGATTTTAACTGTGTGTTTAACTTTTTTGCTACTATTAAAAATATAGGGCAGAACTCATGGGAAAAGAGAAAAACCAAAGTCCAAGAAAGATGAGAGCTGCCTCCTATAGAAAGTAATGAGGCTCTCTGGGATAGAGAATCTTACAGGAGAGAGTGAGGTTAAACGGGGAGAACCTGGCGCTGAGAGAAATTCACAGTTTGAAACTAATACAAACAAAACACGTTACTTTGCTGACAGTTAAATATCAGCTAGATTACGAGTTTTGAGCGCTATAGGGAAATTAACGACCGTCACAAAAGCGGCGGTATTTAACCTCCCTATAGCACTGCTATTACAGGTTTTATAAAACCCGTCTTGCACGGGCGATATGGTTGTGTTGAGCTCCATACCTCACACAAATACAAGCGCTGATTTGACGTGCTTGTGCACGATTTCCCCATAGACATCAATGGGGAGAGTCAACTAAAAAAAAGCCTAACACCTGCGATTGCGGAAACAAAAGCTCCGTAACGCAGCCCCATTGTTGTCTATGGGGAAAGAAAAAGTTATGTTTAAACCTAACACCCTAACATAAAAATTCTAAAGTCTAAACACCCCTAATCTGCTGCCTCTAACATTGCTGCCACCTAAATAAAATGATTAACCTCTAATCTGCCGTTCCCGATATCGCCGCCACCTACATTACAGTTATTAACCCCTAATCTGCGGCCCCCAATGTCGCCGCCACTATACTAAAGTTATTAACCCCTAAACCTCTGGCTTCCCACATCACTAACACTAAATAAATATATTAACCTCTAAACCTAACCCTAACGTAACCCTAACCCTAAGCATAACCCTAGCCCTAACGTAACCCTAAGCCTAAGTCTAACCCTAAGATTTATTTTAATTATATTTAAGTTAGGGGGTGTTAGGGTTATGTTAGGGTTAGGGTTAGATTTAGGCTTAGGGTTACGTTAGGGTTAGGGGTTAATATATTTATGTAGTGATGCGGGAGGGCGGTGGTTTAGGGGTTAATAGGTTTTTTATCTCGGCGGTGTGGGCGGATGGCAGATTAGGGGTTAATAATATTTAAACAGTGTTTGCGATGCGGGAGGGCGGCGGTTTAGGGGTTAATACGTTTATTATAGTGGCGACAATGTTGTGGAGCAGCGGAATAGGGGTTAATACATTTTTTAAGTGGCGGCGATGTCCGGAGTGGCAGATTAGGGGTTCATTAATTTATTATAGTGTTTGCGATGCGGGAGGGCCTCGGTTTAGGGGTTAATAGGTAGTTTATGGGTCTCAGTGTACTTTTTAACACTTTAGTTATGAGTTTTATGCTACAGCTTTGTAACGTAAAGCCTATAACTACTGACTTTAGATGGCGGTATGGATCTTGTGGTTATAGACTGTAACGCTCACTTTTTGGCCTCCCAGGCAAACTTGTAATGCCGGCGCTATGGGAGTCCCATTGAAAAAGGACTTTTTTAAAAGTGCGCTACTGACGTTGTGTGACGGCCAAAAAGGTGTGCAGTACACCTATACCGACAAGACTTGTATTATCGGCATTAGGGAAAACGCATCGTTATGAAGCATAACGATGCTTTTTCACTCATAACGCAAAACTCGTAATCTAGCTGTAAGTGTATTATGAATTCTAAGAACATTTCACCTGCAAACGGCTGGGGAGATAACTCAGTGAGACCTGCAGGGGTAAAATGCTAAGAGAATATAATGAGGATTGAGACAGCACAGAAAGAAATAATAGGCGTTAAAGTGTTTGACCCAATGGAGATGATGGGGTTATTTTTAGGCTAAAAGGGGGGTTTCCATAGGGGTGAAGTGGAACCAGCTCTTTACTGAACCTTATTGGGGTTTGGGAACGAAGATGAGTTGGAGATGTGAGGATTGTGAGAACCTATTGGATGTTCAGGAGAGGTTGGAATATTAGACTTGGTGCTGTGTTGGGTATAACTGAGGTTCCTAGCAGGCAAGAACAGTGATTTTCTATTATTATTATTATTAATAATAATAGTATTTATTTTTGTTATTTGTTATTGATTGTTATTTATTGTTCAATAAATCAAGAGGTGACTTTGTTAACGCACTGTTTCATTGTCTGTTTTTAATGGTGGAATGTAGAGCTCCTAATTATATGATTATGAGAAAACTTCAGACACACCCAGGGACCACCCTTGTCCAAGCCACTCTCTGAAACTGCCAATGTTCATAGGGGTTGATCCCAATCGTTCTAATCATTTTATAGAGAAAACCTCCATTAAAGTCTATGGTGATTTTTGTAGATAAATAATTTAATATGTTTTGTGATCAACCCTATAATTTGTTAATTTTAAACAGAAACATTCAGAGTACAATTTATATTATGTGCACATTCAATCCTTAATAGATTGCTATACACAAAGCATGTGCGGGCATTGTGAAACTGTAATTCCGTTTGTAAGATTTCATTAATAAAATACAGACACCTGTTTGCAACCAAAATAAAAGTTTCAAGTAGGATTTTGATATGTTTGTTCAGGGGAGGGAGGGAAGGATGAGTAGCAGAAAGGGCCCGATTTAGCTGATACTTGCAATAGTGCGTTACACCGTTACCAATGCACCACCGTCTCATGCCAGCTGCCACAAAAGGATCTAAAGTCACCACTAAAGCACAATTACTTAGCATGGGAATATAAAATCACACACTTACTTTTAAAGAGTCCACCAAGTCCTGGACAAGGAAAAGCCTTCTCAGCTCCTTGACAATGCTGTTTGTGTGAACCTGAAGACAGTCTGTGTATTTCTGTATCTGTTCCTGAGAGAGGGAGATTTCCACATCCAGGTAACCCCTGCAAATGTACAAAACAACAATCATGGCATCTGGAAGACATTAGCACCACAACAGACACACTATAGTCAGCAGAACACACACTATAGACAGCAGAACAGACACACTATAGTCAGCAGAACACACACTATAGACAGCAGAACAGACACACTATAGTCAGAAGAACACACACTATAGACAGCAGAACAGACACACTATAGTCAGCAGAACACACACTATAAACAGCAGAACATACACACTATAGTCAGCAGAACACACACTATAAACAGCAGAACATACACACTATAGACAGCAGAACAGACACACTATAGTCAGCAGAACACACACTATAAACAGCAGAACATACACACTATAGTCAGCAGAACACACACTATAAACAGCAGAACAGACACACTATAAACAGCAGAACAGACACACTATAGTCAGCAGAACAGACACACTATAGTCAGCAGAACACACACTATAAACAGCAGAACATACACACTATAGACAGCAGAACAGACACACTATAGACAGCAGAACATACACACTATAGTCAGCAGAACACACACTATAGACAGCAGAACACACACTATAGACAGCAGAACAGACACACTATAAACAGCAGAACATACACACTATAGTCAGCAGAACATACACACTATAAATAGCAGAACATACACACTATAGTCAGCAGAACACACACTATAAACAGCAAAACATACACACTATAGACAGCAGAACACACACTATAAACAGCAAAACATACACACTATAGACAGCAGAACACACACTATAAACAGCAGAACACACACTATAAACAGCAGAACAGACACACTATAAACAGCAGAACAGACACACTATAAACAGCAGAACAGACACACTATAAACAGCAGAACATACACACTATAGTCAGCAGAACACACACTATAAACAGCAGAACAGACACACTATAAACAGCAGAACAGACACACTATAAACAGCAGAACATACACACTATAGACAGCAGAACAGACACTATAGACAGCAGAACAGACACACTATAGTCAGCAGAACACACACTATAAACAGCAGAACATACACACTATAGTCAGCAGAACACACACTATAGACAGCAGAACACACACTATAAACAGCAAAACATACACACTAAAGTCAGCAGAACACACACACTATAAACAGCAGAACAGACACACTATAGACAGCAGAACAGACACACTATAGACAGCAGAACAGACACACTATAGTCAGCAGAACACACACTATAAACAGCAGAACATACACACTATAGACAGCAGAACAGACACACTATAGACAGCAGAACAGACACACTATAGACAGCAGAACAGACACACTATAGACAGCAGAACAGACACACTATAGTCAGCAGAACAGACACACTATAGGCAGCAGAACAGACACACTATAGACAGCAGAACAGACACACTATAGACAGCAGAACAGACACACTATAGACAGCAGAACAGACACACTATAGTCAGCAGAACACACACTATAAACAGCAGAACATACACACTATAGACAGCAGAACAAACACTATAAACAGCAAAACATACACACTATAGTCAGCAGAACACACACTATAAGAAGCAGAACAGACGCACTAGACAGCATAACATACACACTATAAACAGCAAAACATACACACTATAGACAGCAGAACACACACACTATAGTCAGCAGAACAAACACTATAAACAGCAAAACATACACACTATAGACAGCAGAACACACACTATAGACAGCAGAACACACACTATAAACAGCAAAACATACACACTATAGACAGCAGAACACACACTATAGTCAGCAGAACACACACTATAAACAGCAGAACACACACTATAAACAGCAGAACAGACACACTATAAACAGCAGAACAGACACACTATAAACAGCAGAACATACACACTATAGACAGCAGAACATACACACTATAAACAGCAGAACACACACTATAAACAGCAGAACAGACACACTATAAACAGCAGAACAGACACACTATAAACAGCAGAACATACACACTATAGACAGCAGAACATACACACTATAAACAGCAGAACAGACACACTATAGACAGCAGAACTGACACACTATAAACAGCAGAACATACACACTATAGACAGCAGAACATACACACTATAAACAGCAGAACAGACACACTATAGACAGCAGAACAGACACAAAATAGACAGCAGAACAGACACACTATAGACAGCAGAACATACACACTATAAACAGCAGAACAGACACACTATAGACAGCAGAACAGACACACTATAGACAGCAGAACAGACACACTATAGTCAGCAGAACACACACTATAAACAGCAGAACATACACACTATAAACAGCAGAACATACACACTATAAACAGCAGAACATACACACTATAGACAGCAGAACAGACACACTATAGAAAGCAGAACAGACACACTATAGACAGCAGAACAGACACACTATAGACAGCAGAACAGACACACTATAAACAGCAGAACATACACACTATAGACAGCAGAACAGACACACTATAGACAGCAGAACAGACACACTATAGACAGCAGAACAGACACACTATAGTCAGCAGAACAGACACACTATAGACAGCAGAACAGACACACTATAGACAGCAGAACAGACACACTATAGACAGCAGAACAGACACACTATAGACAGCAGAACAGACACACTATAGACAGCAGAACAGACACACTATAGTCAGCAGAACACACACTATAAACAGCAGAACATACACACTATAGACAGCAGAACAAACACTATAAACAGCAAAACATACACACTATAGTCAGCAGAACACACACTATAAGAAGCAGAACAGACGCACTAGACAGCATAACATACACACTATAAACAGCAAAACATACACACTATAGACAGCAGAACACACACACTATAGTCAGCAGAACACACACTATAAACAGCAAAACATACACACTATAGACAGCAGAACACACACTATAGACAGCAGAACACACACTATAAACAGCAAAACATACACACTATAGACAGCAGAACACACACACTATAGTCAGCAGAACACACACACTATAGACAGCAAAACATACACACTATAGTCAGCAGAACACACACACTATAGACAGCAGAACACACACACTATAGACAGCAGAACACACACACTATAGTCAGCAGAACACACACTATAAACAGCAAAACATACACACTATAGACAGCAGAACACACACTATAGACAGCAGAACACACACTATAAACAGCAAAACATACACACTAAAGTCAGCAGAACACACACTATAAACAGCAAAACATACACACTATAGTCAGCAGAACACACACACTATAGTCAGCAGAACACACACTATAAACAGCAAAACATACACACTATAGACAGCAGAACACACACACTATAGTCAGCAGAACACACACTATAAACAGCAAAACAGACACACTATAGACAGCAGAACACACACTATAAACAGCAAAACATACACACTATAGACAGCAGCACACACACACTATAAACAGCAAAACATACACATTATAGACCAGTGATTTGCAACCTTTTTTTTGCCGTGGCACAGTTTTTTACATTAAAAAATCCTGTGGCACACCACCATCCCAAAATTTTACAAAATCACACATTGTAGTGTGCTGTCATGCCATGCCTCCTACAAACTATACATGACATATTGACATTCATTCACAAACAATCATAATGATTGTCTGTGAATGAATGCCAATGTCATGGTTGTAAATGATGCACTGTTGTCAGTCTGCCGCGGCACACCTGAGGATCTCTCACGGCACACTAGTTGAAAAACACTGCTATAGACAGCAGAACACACAAACTATAGTCAGCAGAACACACACTATAAACAGCAAAACAGACACACTATAGACAGCAGAACACACACACTATAGACAGCAGAACACACACACTATAGTCAGCAGAACACACACTATAGACAGCAGAACACACACTATAGACAGCAGAACACACACTATAGTCAGCAGAACAGACACACTATAGTCAGCAGAACATACACACTATAGACAGCAGAACATACACACTATAGACAGCAGAACATACACACTATAGACAGCAGAACATACACACTATAGACAGCAGAACATACACACTATAGACAGCAGAACATACACACTATAGACAGCAGAACATACACACTATAGACAGCAGAACATACACACTATAGACAGCAGAACATACACACTATAGACAGCAGAACAGACACACTATAGACAGCAGAACACACACACTATAGTCAGCAGAACATACACACTATAGTCAGCAGAACACACATTATAGACAGCAGAACACACACACTATAGTCAGCAGAACACACACACTATAGTCAGCAGAACATACACACTATAGACAGCAGAACATACACACTATAGACAGCAGAACACACACACTATAGACAGCAGAACACACACTATAAACAGCAAAACATACACTATAAACAGCAAAACAGACACACTATAGACAGCAGAACAGACACACTATAGACAGCAGAACAGACACACTATAGACAGCAGAACAGACACAGTATAGACAGCAGAACACACACACTATAGACAGCAGAACACACACACTATAGACAGCAGAACATACACACTATAGACAGCAGAACAGACACACTATAGACAGCATAACAGACAAACTATAGACAGCAGAACAGACACACTATAGACAGCAGAACAGACACACTATAGGCAGCAGAACACACACTATAGGCAGCAGAACACACACTATAGGCAGCAGAACAGACACACTATAGACAGCAGAACAGACACACTATAGACAGCAGAACAGACACACTATAGGCAGCAGAACAGACACACTATAGTCAGCAGAACACACACTATAGGCAGCAGAACATACACACTATAGACAGCAGAACAGACACACTATAGACAGCAGAACACACACACTATAGACAGCAGAACAGACACACTATAGGCAGCAGAACAGACACACTATAGGCAGCAGAAAAGACACATTATAGACAAAGGTCTGTAAACGGGTCGAAATGCGGTGCTTATTTGTTATTTTGTGTTCTGTTTTTTCAGTTTTGAGTGCCTGTCTTAATCAGTACCCCCAACTGATGTCGAGGCATCTAGTTATCGGCCAGGAATACCTGGGTGCTGCAATTGTTCGTTACAGATTCTCTGTGTCCTTTTTTCCTTTTCTTGTTTGTAATATTATCCTTATGGTATCCATTTTAACAATTTTTAATTAATTATTTATTAAAGTTATAATTTTAATTTATTCACATAAAAGAGCGGATCGTGCATTCACAAACTCTCTAGTTTGCACTTATTTGGGTGCTAAATTTCTGACATATTGTATTTCCAATGAGGGGAGTAGCACCGGTTAGTTTTACCTGTTAAGCCCTGTATTATTAACATAGTGCCGCACACCTAGCTCACAATTTATACTATAGGCAGTAGTCATTGCACCTTGGGGGCATCAGCAGCAGAACAGACGTACTGTGCAAGGCCGGATTGGCCTACCAGGATACCAGGAGATTTCCCGGTGGGCTGCAGCAGCTGAGGCTGGAAAGCTAAAGTACTGTGCGTAGCCATCATGACACCTCAGAGATGTGGGCAGCAGGTCAGAGGGACACTATGTGTGGGGGGGGGCAGTCATGGCACCTTTATACTTATTTATTTCTGATAGCCCTAGTTACATGAATTACATAATAAGTTATCAGTTGCCTCTTTACTGACTGGCATTGATCACAAGATAAGTTAAAGTAAAAGAAGCTTCACAATAAAATGATTATGCTACAATTGACAATCATTATAAAGTTATTGGTATATGCCTGTCTTTATGCACCTCCTTCCTCTAGCTTTTTAGTTAGTAACATTCACTAATAAACTGATACATTCCAAGATAAATCTCATGAAAGAAATGTAAAATCTTCTGTCTCTCTATTATTTTTAAATAATAAAAAACAATTTGTGTATATAAATAGTTTAAGCACATAAAGAAGCAATACAAAGTGAGTAATGTGCCAGAGCGTGTTATTATTGCATTGTTGCTTGAACATTATATCAGTTCCAGACAAGTAATGCACTAATGGCCTGGAGCTGTGCACTGCATATGTGCGTAGTTACCAATTGCTGACCTTCTTAATGATAGTATCTAGTTCCTCTGAAGCTGAAATTAATATAAATGGACATTAAACTGCTGGGTACAACTACATTTGCCTGGTTACTACTCCTCACCATACTATTGTATATTCTCTTTAAAGCCATTTCCATATTTTAACCCTTTGCAAGTGCTGGTGAGTGAAGTTCTGCATCTTCACACTGGGCACCACCATCTTGGAGATTTCCTCACACACTGTGACAGAAGCAGTGCACACTGACAGATCAGTGACATTGTTCTTAAAGGGACAGTTTACTCAAAAATTTTCTCCCCTTTAATGTGTTCCCAATGATCCACTTTACCTGCTGGAGTGTATTAAATTGTTTACAAGTAGCTCCTTTACCCTTATATTGGCATTTGAAATGGTTGATTTAGCATGTGGTATCACCACCTATTCTGAAAGTTTGTGGCCGCGCGTACCAGCTATAGATAAGCTTTGTAAACACAGCCAGCAGAAGAAATTACACTCCCAGTGGGATATAGCAGAGATAAGGTAATAAAATGTTGATTTTCCATTGTTCTCTAAAAGTACTGGTGATTGTTTTAAGGACAGATATAAGATAAAGAAGCAGGTATATGTGCACAATGTGATACAGTAATGAGATCTAATTATACCTACAAGCTCAACCCATTTTATTAGGTTGTGGCTTCAAAACACAAAATCAGAGCTTTAATATGCACAAATAAGCCTTAAAAAGCTAATTTTCATACATTTTTTACTCTACAGTTGGTAAAAAAAGCAATTGTAAACACATTAAGGGAAAAACTATTTTACAGTATACTGTCCCTTTAAGACTTCAGTATAAAGTGTAGAATACAGAGCAGGAGCTGTATGCTTTGCAAATGTGTAAAGCCTCTGTTTTCTGTTGTGCAGCTAAACCAAAGTACAAGGCACAGCTGTCAAAAAGCTGATGACATCACTGATCTGTGAAAGTGAGCTGCTTCTATCACATTATGCAATAATCCGCAAGCTACACGATGGCGGCACCCAGTATAAAGATACGGGTAATCGAATGTTATCAGAATTGCAGGGTTTTAGAACAAACTGTTTGTAAAACATTTTTTGAGCACACGTACTTGAATGGATGCCCTTCGTCGGTTTTCTGTACGGCCTGTAAGACTGATTTGTAGATTCTGAAGCTGATTGTGGCTGAGAGAGCTGCTAGTGCGAGGTAAGCGATGACGCTCACTACACTAAACTGAGTTAGTGAGAAGAGCATGAGTAGAACGCTTCCGAAGACAATCACCGTCTGCTTCACGTCTCGCCAGTATAACAAGTCAATAGCTGCAGAGAACGACAAAATGAAATGGTGTTAGACCCAATATCATACAAGCTGCTTGATAACATTTATATTTTACTGAGCCACCAACGCTAATGGAGAGACTAGATACGTAAGTTTATTACTTATTGATTAATATACATTTATTAGAAATAACAATAAAAAATATAGCCCATCTGCTTGCAGCACTACCAGAAATTAAACGGACAGTCAACACCAGAATTTTTGTTGTCTAAAAAGATAGATAATCCCTTTATTACCCATTCCCCAGTTTTGCAAAACCAACACTGTTATATTAATACACTTTTTACCTCTGTTCGGACACCTAGGTAAATTCACGTGCATGAGCGCAATGTTATCAAGGTGATCTAATGCCCTCTAGTGGTGAAAAACTGTCAAAATGCATTCATATAAGGAATAGGTGTAAGAAATTAGCATATGAGCCTACTTAGGTTTAGCTTTCAACTAAGAATACCAAGAGAACAAAGCAAAATTGGTGATAAAAGTAAATTGGAAAGTTGTTTAAAATTACATGCCCTATTTGAATCCTAAAAGTTTATTTTGGACTTGACTGTCCCTTTAATGAGATAATGAATAGATACACAAATGACAATGACAGTGCAGAATATAACACACAATTGTACTTTGTTGTTGGTGTATATATTGAACAAAAAATATTCGGCTAGATTACGAGTTTTGGGTTATGAGCGGCTCTGTGCTAACTTGCAAGTTATTGTCACCGCTCACCTCCCTATAGTGCTGCTATTACAGGTTTGCAAAAACCCGGCGTTAGCAGGCAATTTGTGAGTGTTGAGCAAAATTGAGCTCCATACCGCACTCCAATACCAGCGCTGCTGTGAGCTGGTTTTACACACTCGTGCACGATTTCCCCATAGGCATCAATGGGGAGAGCCGGCTGAAAAAAAGCCTAACAACTGCAATAAAGGAGCGTAAAGCTCCGTAACGCAGCCCCATTGATTCCTATGGGGAAAGAAAATTTATGTTTACACCTAACACCCTAATATAAACCCCAAGTCTAAACACCCCTAATCTGCCACCCTGACATCGCCGACACCTACATTACACTTATTAACCCCTAATCTGCTGCCCCCAATGTCGCTGCCACCTACTTACAGTTATTAACCCCTAAACTGCTGCCCCCAACGTTGTCGCTACCTACCTCGCAAAACGCGTCAGATAGGAGCTTACCCAGTGTTTCATGAAGAAGCCTGTTCCTGAATAAACCTGTTTGGATCCACTGAGAGTTTCAGCGTCTCCTTTTTGCTCATCTTACTACACTTATTAACCCCTAATCTGCTGCCCTGAATGTCGCCGCCACTATACTATACTATACCCCTAACCCTAACACCCACTAACTTTAACTTAATTAAAATAAATCTAAATACAATTACTATTATTACCTAAATAATTCCTATTTAAAACTAAATACTTACCTGTAAAATAAACCCTAAGCTAGCTACAATATAACTAATAGTTACATTGTAGCTAGCTTAGGTTTTATTTTTATTTCACAGCTAAGTCTGTATTTATTTTAACTAGGTAGACTAGTTAGTATTTATTTTAACTAGGTAGACTAGTTAGTAAATAGTTATTAACTATTTACTAACTACCTAGTTAAAATAAATACAAATTTACCTGTAAAATAAAACCTAACCTTACACTACAATTAAATAAATTACATTAATTAAATACAATTAACTAAATTACAAAAACAAACAAACACTAAATTACACAAAATAAAAAAGAAATGGTCAAATATTTAAACTAATTACACCTAATCTAATAGCCCTATCAAAATAAAAAAGCCCCCCCAAAATAAAAAAAAACCCTAGCATAAACTAAACTACCAATAGTCCTTAAAAGGGCCTTTTGCGGGGCATTGCCCCAAAGAAATCAGCTCTTTTACCTGTAAAAAAAATACACCCCCCAACAGTAAAACCCACCACCAACACAACCAAACCCCCCAAATAAAAATCTATCTAAAAAACCTAAGCTCCCCATTGCCCTGAAAAGGGCATTTGGATGGGCATTGCCCTTAAAAGGGAATTTAGCTCTTTTTCAGCCCAAACCCTAATCGTAAAATAAAACCCACCCAATAAACCCTTAAAAAAACCTAACACTAACCCCCGAAGATCCACTTAAAGTTTTTGAAGACCGGACATCCATCCTCAACGAAGCGGCAGAAGTCCTCAGCGAAGCCAGCAGAAGTCTTCATCCAGGCTGGCCGAAGTCTTCATCCAAGCCGGCAGAAGTCTTCATCCAGACGGCATCTTCTATCTTCATCCATCCGGCACGGAGCGGCTCCATCTTCAAGACATCCGGCGCGGAGCATCCTCTTCTTATGACGGCGACTGAAGAATGAAGGTTCCTTTAAGGGACGTCATCCATAGAATTCTATCAGCCAATAGAACAGCTAATTGAATGCAAGCTCAATCCTATTGGCTGATTGGATCAGCCAATAGGTTTTTTTCACCTTTAATTCAGATTGGCTGATAGAATTCAGCCAATCGGAATTCAAGGGACGCCATCTTGGATGACGTCCCTTAAAGGAACCTTCATTCTTCAGTCACCGTCGTAAGAAGAGGATGTAGGTTTTTATTTGGGGGGTTTGGTTGTGTGGGTGGTGGGTTTTACTGTTGGGGGGTTGTTTGTATTTTTTTTTTACAGGTAAAAGAGCTGATTTATTTGGGGCAATGCCCTGCAAAAGGCCCCTTTAAGGGCTATTGGTAGTGTAGTTTAGTTTAGGCTAGGTTTATTTTTTGGGGGGGGCTTTTTTATTTTGATAGGGCTATTAGATTAGGTGTAATTAGTTTAAATATTTGATCATTTCGGGACTTTGTCGCGAAATGATCAAATATTTAAACTAATTACACCTAATCTAATAGCGTAATTAGTTTAAATATTTGATCATTTCGCGACAAAGTCCCGATAACACTAGAAGATTGTTAAATATATTTTTTGAAGTAGGTCGGCTCGGTCTTCCATGCGCTGCAGTATCACTTGACGCTGAGAAAGCGTTTGACCGAGTCGACTGGCTATATATGAGAGAGGTCTTGATGCACTTTGGGTTCACGTCATCTATTTGCACTAAAATCTTTGCGCTCTATTCCAACCCCTCAGCTCGAGTGAGAGGATTAGGGTTCCTGTCTCCTGAATTCAAAATCACAAACGGTACCCGGCAAGGGTGTCCGTTGTCCCCCTTGCTTTTTGCTCTTATGATGGAGCCACTTGCGGAGGCTATTAGGATGTCTAGTGAAATAAAGGGAATTACATTACATGGTACTACCCAAAAGGTAGTTTTATTCGCAGATGACCTGACTGTGTTAGTTACCAACCCATTAGAATCACTACCAAAATTATTCGATCTATTAGAAACTTTTTCCAACATTAGCATGTACAAGCTTAACTACTCTAAAACTGAGGCATTCACCTTAAACATCTCCAATTTAGACTTCCAGATTCTAAAGCGTCGATTCCCTTTTGTTTGGTCCTCCACGCGGCTAAAACACTTGGGAGTCTATCTATCGCAAAATATTTCTACCATTATATCGTCTAATTTTCATCCCCTATTATGTAAGTCTAAAGAATATTTTGTAAAATGGGACTCACATACTATTTCTTGGTGGGGTAGGATAGCCGCCATTAAAATGAACCTCCTACCAAAACTGACTTACCTTTTCCGATGTTTACCTCTCCCTATTCCCAAGAACATAATTTCACAGTTCCAACGAATGTGTAATAATTTTATTTGGAAATGTAAGCGCCCTAGAGTAGCGATGAAAACCATGACATATCCAATACTAGGTGGCGGAGCAGCAGCTCCCAATATAATGGTTTACCATGAAGCTTCTAGGTTGGCTCATATCACGGCCTGGGGGCTGGAGTCCTCTGAAAGTAGATGGGCAGAGCTTGAGCAGGCGTCTCTACCAAAGGGACTTAACCTATGGGATCTTATCTGGATCCCAAAACATTCCAGGAAACCAGAACTAGGTCTAAACTACATCATAGCTACTAACTTAAAGTTTTGGGATAAAATTCACCATAGAAATGCTATAGCTCCACATCCCTCCCTGACCCACTCTATCGCCGGCCTTTTGGGGGCCTTAGCAGATTCACATCCCCAGGAGTTGAAGGCACTACAGATTCGGAGTGTAGAGGACTTGATCTCGGATACGGGTCTACTCTCAGTCACGCTTTTTCAAAGCAGATTTTCCCCTTCACCCCTGATGAGTTTCGAGTTCTTTCGACTACGAAACTTTCTGCGTGTGTGGGGTTTTACCTCGGGACCTCTAAGAACCCGAACTTTGTGGGAGAAACTTTGGGACGCAAAATATCTCGCCCCAAAGGTATTCTCTCTGGCATACTCCGCCCTCATACAAGCACCTATATATAACAAATCTTTCTATATCGTGCATTGGGAGGGTGCTCTGCACTTCAACGCTTCTGAAGAAGAGTGGAGATTTGCAACCCTGTTAACAAAAAACGCGGTTCATAGTACTACCTATTTTGAACTTTATTTTAAGATCCTGACACAATGGCATTACACTCCCTTACGCCTATTTCAGATCTCCAAAACAAACTCCTCTATGTGCTGGAGGGGATGCGGCAAAGTGGGATCCCCTGCCCATATGTGGTGGGAGTGTCCTAAGATTCAGAGAATTTGGACCAGGGCATTCTATTACTGCACCAAACTAGGTTTGGTGGAATCCAATCGGCCAGCTGTGGCACTATTCCATATATTCTCTGACAAGATATCTCGACACTTAAAATACCTGTGCATCTATATTTTCATGTCTGTTAAACTAAATATCGCCAAGGCATGGCTCCAACCTAAGGGCCCTAGATGGAACCAGATTAAGTCTACAATGGTGCATATTGAAACTATGGAATGCGCGGTCTTTGCAGCCAACAACAAAATCCCGATTCATTGTCTATGCTGGGAAGCTTGGCGACAATGCCTAGAAGGAGAGATTACCACGTGCTAACTCTGCCTTATGTTTTAAGTAATAGGACTTTAGATGACACCAGACATTGGGTGTGGAGACTGACCACCGGTGGGTTCTCCTGTAGAGATTTAGTGCCTTTGGGAAACTTAGAACCAGAGATAGGGAGTCACTCTCCTACCTGCCCTCCTCACTCTTTACCTCCCTCCCCCCCCCCCCCCTTTTTTTTTTTTTTTTTTTTTTCTTTTCTTTTCTCTTTTCTCTCTCTTCCCCCCTTTCCCTCCCCTTCTTTCCCTAAACTATGTGGTATACTTTTGGCGAGTTGCTCTTTCTCTCGCTTGATATCAATATTCAATAACCAACTCGTTAGTTTATGTTTATATAATAAAGTGTTGTTTATTGACTGTTAATGAATCACTATGTCTAGTACTACAAAAGTAAAAATTATATGAGGTTTGTTTTATGTTGGAACTCTATTTATGATTTCATATTGTCTAACATTACTCTGTTATTGGAAACTATTGTACAATATGTTACTAGTGACCTGTACCTGATAACTACTGAGCTTTTACTGTATAATGATGTCTCCTGTTGTTATATGAGTTTCGTCTTTTAATATATTTGTATGTTTTTTTTTGCCATAAACCTCAATAAAAACCATTTAAACAAAAAAAAAAAATATTTGATCATTTCTTTTTTATTTTGTGTAATTTAGTGTTTTGTTTTTTTTGTAATTTAGTTAATTGTATTTCATTAATGTAATTTATTTAATTGTAGTGTAATGTTAGGTGTTAGTGTAAGACAGGTTAGGTTTTATTTTACAGGTAAATTTGTATTTATTTTAACTAGGTAGTTAGTAAATAGTTAATAACTATTTACTAACTAGTCTACCTAGTTAAAATGAATACAAACTTAGCTGTGAAATAAAAATAAAACCTAAGATAGCTACAATGTAACTATTAGTTATATTGTAGCTAGCTTATTGTTTATTTTACAGGTAAGTATTTAGTTTTAAATAGGAATTATTTAGTTAATAAGTAGGTTTTATTTAGATTCATTTTAATTATGTTCAAGTTAGTGGGTGTTAGGGCTAGACTTAGGGTTAGGTTTAGCGGTTAATAACTTTAGTATAGTGGCGGCGATGTCCGGAGCAGCAGATCAGGGGTTAATAATTTTATTTTAGTGTTTGCGATGCGGGAGGGCCTCGGTTTAGGGGTTAATAGGTAGTTTATGGGTGTTAGTGTACTTTTTAGCACTTTAGTTATGAGTTTTATGTTACAGCTTTGTAGCGCAAGACTCATAACTACTGACTTTCAGTTTACGGTATGGATCTTGACGGTATAGGCTGTACCGCTCACTTTTTGGCCGGACAGGCAAACTCGTAATACCGGCGCTATGGAAGTCTCATTGAAAAAGGACTTTTTGAAAGCTGTGGTAGTTACGTTGCGTTACAGCCAAAAAAGTGTGCAGTACAGAAATACTTGCAAGACTCGTTAATACCAGCGGTAGTGAAAAAGAACCATAATGCTGCTTTTTCACCTATAACGCAAAACTCGTAATCTAGCCGTTTGTTAGTTGTTAGTTTCTTATTGTTTTTGTCAAAACCGATATGTTTTATGGCAAAGTAATATTACTGATTATTAAAGTCTTAGGCCTAGATTTGGAGTTTGGCGTTAGCCGTGAAAACCAGCGTTAGAGGCTCCTAACGCTGGTTTTAGGCTACCTCCGGTATTTGGAGTCACTCAAAAAAGGGTCTAACGCTCACTTTTCAGCCGCGACTTTTCCATACCGCAGATCCCCTTACGTCATTTGCGTATCCTATCTTTTCAATGGGATCTTTCTAACTCCGGTATTTAGAGTCGTGTCTGAAGTGAGCGTTAGACATCTAACGACAAAACTCCAGCCGCAGGAAAAAAGTCAGTAGTTAAGAGCTTTCTGGGCTAACGCCGGTTTATAAAGCTCTTAACTACTGTACTCTAAAGTACACTAACACCCATAAACTACCTATGTACCCCTAAACCGAGGTCCCCCCACATCGCCGCCACTCGATTAAATTTTTTTAACCCCTAATCTGCCGACCGCCACCTACGTTATCCTTATGTACCCCTAATCTGCTGCCCCTAACGCCGCCGACCCCTGTATTATATTTATTAACCCCTAACCTGCCCCCCACAACGTCGCGGCCAGCTACCTACACCTATTAACCCCTAATCTGCCGACCGCAAAGCGCCGCCACCTACGTTATACTTATGTACCCCTAATCTGCTGCCCCTAACACCGCCGACCCCTGTATTATATTTATTAACCCCTAACCTGCCCCCCACAACGTCGCCGCCAGCTACCTACACCTATTAACCCCTAATCTGCCGACCGGACCGCGCCGCTATTATTATAAAGTTATTAACCCCTAATCCGCCTCACTAACCCTATAATAAATAGTATTAATAGTATTAACCCCTAATCTGCCCTCCCTAACATCGCCGACACCTAACTTCAAACATTAACCCCTAATCTGCCGACTGGAGCTCACCGCTATTCTAATAAATGTATTAACCCCTAAAGCTAACCCTAACACTAACACCCCCCTAAGTTAAATATAATTTAAATCTAACGAAATTAATTAACTCTTATTAAATAAATTATTCCTATTTAAAGCTAAATACTTACCTGTAAAATAAATCCTAATATAGCTACAATATAAATTATAATTATATTATAGCTATTTTAGGATTTATATTTATTTTACAGGTAACTTTGTATTTATTTTAACCAGGTACAATAGCTATTAAATAGTTAAGAACTATTTAATAGCTAAAATAGTTAAAATAATTACAAATTTACCTGTAAAATAAATCCTAACCTAAGTTACAATTAAACCTAACACTACACTATCAATAAATTAATTAAATAAACTACCTACAATTACGTACAATTAACCTAAAACTACACTATCAATAAATTAATTAAATACAATTCCTACAAATAAATACAATTAAATAAACTAGCTAAAGTACAAAAAATAAAAAAGAACTAAGTTACAAAAAATAAAAAAATATTTACAAACATAATAAAAATATTACAACAATTTTAAACTAATTACACCTACTCTAAGCCCCCTAATAAAATAACAAAGCCCCCCAAAATAAAAAAAATGCCCTACCCTATTCTAAATTACTAAAGTTCAAAGCTCTTTTACCTTACCAGCCCTGAACAGGGCCCTTTGCGGGGCATGCCCCAAGAAGTTCAGCTCCCCGAGTCTAAACACCCCTAACCTTACACTTATTAACCCCTATTCTGCCGCCCCCGCTATCGCTGACCCCTGCATATTATTATTAACCCCTAATCTGCCGCTCTGTAAACCGCCGCTACTTACATTATCCCTATGTACCCCTAATCTGCTGCCCTAACATCGCCGACCCCTATATTATATTTATTAACCCCTAATCTGCCCCCCACAACGTCGCCTCCACCTGCCTACACTTATTAACCCCTAATCTGCGGACCGGACCGCACCGCTATTATTATAAAGTTATTAACCCCTAATCCGCCTCACTAACCCTATAATAAATAGTATTAACCCCTAATCTGCCCTCCCTAACATCGCCGACACCTAACTTCAAACATTAACCCCTAATCTGCCGACTGGAGCTCACCGCTATTCTAATAAATGTATTAACCCCTAAAGCTAAGTCTAACCCTAACACTAACACCCCCCTAAATTAAATATAATTTAAATCTAATGAAATTAATTAATCTTACCAGCCCTGAACAGGGCCCTTTGCGGGGCATGCCCCAAGAAGTTCAGCTCTTTTGCCTGTAAAAAAAAAACATACAATACCCAAGCCCCCCAACATTACAACCCACCACCCACATACCCCTAATCTAACCCAAACCCCCCTTAAATAAACCTAACACTAAGCCCCTGAAGATCTTCCTACCTTGTCTTCACCTCACCGGGTTCACCGATCTGTACAGAAGAGCTCCTCCGATGTCCTGATCCAAGCCCAAGCGGGGGGCTGAAGAGGTCCATGATCCGGCTGAAGTCTTCATCCTGGCCGACGACTGAACGACGAATGACGGTTCCTTTAAATGACGTCATCCAAGATGGCGTCCCTCGAATTCCGATTGGGATTAGGATTCTATCAGCCAATCGGAATTAAGGTAGGAATATTCTGATTGGCTGATGGAATCAGCCAATCAGAATCAAGTTCAATCCGATTGGCTGATCGGAACAGCCAATAGAATGCGAGCTCAATCTGATTGGCTGATTGGATCAGCCAATCGGATTGAACTTGATTCTGATTGGCTGATTCCATCAGCCAATCAGAATATTCCTACCTTAATTCCGATTGGCTGATAGAATCCTATCAGCCAATCGGAATTCGAGGGACGCCATCTTGGATGACGTCATTTAAAGGAACCGTTTTTCGTCGTTCAGTCGTCGGCCAGGATGGATGTTCCGCGTCGGAGGTCTTCAGGATGCTGCTGCTTCGCTCCGGATGGATGCCGCTTGGATGAAGACTTCAATCGGATGGAAGACCTCTTCTGCCCCGCTTGGATGAAGACTTCAGCCGGATCATGGACCTCTTCAGCCCCCTGCTTGGGCTTGGATCAGGACATCGGAGGAGCTCTTCTGGACAGATCGGTGAACCCGGTGAGGTGAAGACAAGGTAGGAAGATCTTCAGGGGCTTAGTGTTAGGTTTATTTAAGGGGGGTTTGGGTTAGATTAGGGGTATGTGGGTGGTGGGTTGTAATGTTGGGGGGCTTGGGTATTGTATGTTTTTTTTTTACAGGCAAAAGAGCTGAACTTCTTGGGGCATGCCCCGCAAAGGGCCCTGTTCAGGGCTGGTAAGGTTAATTAATTTCATTAGATTTAAATTATATTTAACTTAGGGGGGTGTTAGTGTTAGGGTTAGACTTAGCTTTAGGGGTTAATACATTTATTAGAATAGCGGTGAGCTCCAGTCGGCAGATTAGGGGTTAATGTTTGAAGTTAGGTGTCGGCGATGTTAGGGAGGGCAGATTAGGGGTTAATACTATTTATTATAGGGTTAGTGAGGCGGATTAGGGGTTAATAACTTTATAATAATAGCGGTGCGGTCCGGTCCGCAGATTAGGGGTTAATAAGTGTAGGCAGGTGGAGGCGACGTTGTGGGGGGCAGATTAGGGGTTAATAAATATAATATAGGGGTCGGCGATGTTAGGGCAGCAGATTAGGGGTACATAGGGATAATGTAAGTAGCGGCGGTTTACAGAGCGGCAGATTAGGGGTTAATAATAATATGCAGGGGTCAGCGATAGCGGGGGCGGCAGAATAGGGGTTAATAAGTGTAAGGTTAGGGGTGTTTAGACTCGGGGTACATGTTAGAGTGTTAGGTGCAGACGTAGGAAGTGTTTCCGCATAGCAAACAATGGGGCTGCGTTAGGAGCTGAACGCGGCTTTTTTGCAGGTGTTAGGTTTTTTTTCAGCTCAAACAGCTCCATTGTTTCCTATGGGGGAATCGTGCACGAGCACGTTTTTGAGGCTGGCCGCTTGCGTAAGCAACTCTGGTATCGAGAGTTGAAGCTGCGTTAAATATGCCCTACGCTCCTTTTTTGGAGCAGCACTGATTCATAAATCACATTTATTGAGCCATAGACTCACAGACAGACATGGGTCTGAAACATTGTGCTTTTATGTCAATGGCTCAATACATGTGATTTATGAATCGGTGCTGCTGCTGTGACTGTATTTGCACTATACAAAATATCACTATGCCGTGTTACATTTGTTTAGTTGTAAATTCATTAATAAAACACAGATGTCTGAACGAATGCACAATGAAATTGAAAGAAAACAAATAAATACTGCCTAAAATAAGCAGTATTCATTCATTTTCTTTAAATTACCTTAGGGGGTTAAAATTCCTACCTATATTAGAGCTATGGGATGTGTTGGCGCTCTACAAATAACTGATAATAATTATAATAGCGTGCTGGAAAGCCGCGCTTATCCCAATCCTTCTTTACAGAGCCTGGGCCGCACTGCTAGGTGGTTTAGCGCACGTTAAGCCACCTATTAGTGTGGCCTGGGGCTGTAAAGAAGGATCGGTATTAGCCAGCACGCTAAAGGACAGTATTAAAATTTTCACCAGTAGCAAAGGAACATTTACATAACTAATGAAAATGTTCCCTGAATATTCAGTATTAGAGGTGTGCATGGGCGAAACATTTATTCGGGCAAATCTTTTAAATCTTTTGTAAAAAATATTCAAAAAAGATTATTTTTTAATATTTATTTCCTGTGCTATGCGGTATTTGTTTGGTTTAAAAAAAAAAAAAAAACAACCCAATAGCACAGGTAACATATATTTGAAAAACTGTGTTTTTAAAAAAAATATTTGTTATGAAATTTTTCACTCGTGTACACCTCGTACACACTCGTGCCCAAACATAAACATTATTTTAAAAAACTACTAAATAAATTTGTAAAAGCATTATAAAACTGTGAATTGTTTTTGTGAATGGTTTTGCAAACCATGGGTCGTGACCCATTACTGGGACGCAACTGCATTATACAAGTGTGTGTGATGTGTGTTGTATGAGAGTGTGTGTCTTGTAAGAGAGTGTGTGTGTTGTATGAGAGTGTGTGCGTGTTGTATGAGAGTGTGTGTGTTGTGTGTTTTGTATAAGTGTGTGTCTTGTAAGAGAGTGTGTGTGTTGAATGAGAGTGTGTGTTGTATGAGAGTGTGTGTGTGTGTGTTGTGTGTGGAGTGTGTGTGTGTTGTATGAGAGTGTGTGTGTGTTGTATGAGAGTGTGTGTGTTGTATGAGAGCGTGTGTGTTGTATGCGAGAGTGTGTATTGCATGAGAGCATGTGTATTGTGTGTGTTTTATGATAGTGTGTGTATTGTATGAGAGTGTGTGTGTTGTATGACAGTGTGTGTTGCATGAGAGTGTGTGTTGTATGAGAGTGTGCATATTGTATGAGAGTGTGTATTGTGTGTGTTGTATGAGAGTGTGTGTATTGTATGAGAGTGTGTGTATTGTATGAGAGTGTGTGTGTTGTGTGTTTTGTATGAGTGTGTGTGTTGTGTGTGGAGTGTGTGTGCGTTGTATGAGAGTGTTTGTGTTGTATGAGAGTGTGTGTGTTGTATGAGAGCGTGTGTGTTGTATGCGAAAGTGTGTATTGTATGAGAGCATGTGTATTGTGTGTGTTTTATGATAGTGTGTGTATTGTATGTGTTGTATGACAGTGTGTGTTGTATGAGAGTGTGTGTTGTATGAGAGTGTGTGTATTGTATGAGAGTGTGTATTGTGTGTGTTGTATGAGAGTGTGGGTATTGTATGAGAGAGTGTGTGTTGTATGACAGTGTGTGTTGTATGAGAGTGTGTGTATTGTATAAGAGTGTGTGTTGTATGAGAGTGTGTGTTGTATGTGTTGTATGCGAGTGTGTGTATTGTATGAGAGTGTGTGTATTGTATGAGAGTGTGTATTGTGTGTGTTGTATGAGAGTGTGTGTTGTATGAGAGTGTGTGTGTTGTATGAGAGTGTGTGTGTTGTATGTAGGGTTGCCACCTTTTGCCCAAGATTCCTGAACACTTTTTAAATGGGGGTGGAGAGGGTGTGTCTTGGGGAGTGGCTTGGGTGTGGCTTGGGGCGTGGTTTATCACAGCCTCTAATTCAATATGAAATCACATTTTTATATATATGTTATATACCTATATTACAGTGGGGCAAAAAAGTATTTAGTCAGCCACCAATTGTGCAAGTTATCCCACTTAAGAAGATGAGAGAGGCCTGTAATTTTCATCATAGGTATACCTCAACTATGAGAGACAAAATGTGGAAACAAATCCAGACAATCACATTGTCTGATTTGGAAAGAATTTATTTGCAAATTATGGTGGAAAATAAGTATTTGGTCAATATCAAAAGTTCATCTCAATACTTTGTTATATATCCTTTGTTGGCAATGACAGAGGTCAAACGTTTTCTGTAAGTCTTCACAAGGTTGTCACACACTGTTGCTGGTATGTTGGCCCATTCCTGCATGCAGATCTCCTCTAGAGCAGTGATGTTTTGGGGCTGTCGCTGGGCAACATGGACCTTCAACTCCCTCCAAAGGTTTTCTATGGGGCTGAGATCTGGAGACTAGCTAGGCTACTCCAGGACCTTGAAGTGCGTCTTACAAAGCCACTCCTTCGTTGCCCGGATGGTGTGTTTGGGATCATTGTCATGCTGAAAGACCCAGCCACGTTTCATCTTCAATACCCTTGCTGATGCACTCAAAATCTCACAATACATGGCCCCATTCATTCTTTCATGTACACGGATCTGTCGTCCTGTTCCCTTTGCAGAGAAACAGCCCCAAAGCATGATGTTGCCACCCCCATGCTTCACAGTAGGTATGGTGTTCTTTGGTTGCAACTCAGCATTCTCTCTCCTCCAAACACGACGAGTTGTGTTTCTACCAAACAGTTCTACTTTGGTTTCATCTGACCATATGACATTCTCCCAATCTGCTTCTGGATCATCCAAATGCTCTCTAGCATACTTCAGATGGGCCCGGACATGTACTGGCTTAAGCAGGGGGACACGTCTGGCACTGCAGGATCAGAGTCCCTGGCGGCGTAGTGTGTTACTGATGGTAGCCTTTGTTACGTTGGTCCCAGCTCTCTGCAGGTCATTCACTAAGTCCCCCGGTGTGGTTCTGGGATGTTTGCTCACCGTTCTTGTGATAATTTTTACCCCACTGGGTGAGATCTTGCATGGAGCCCCAGATCGAGGGAGATTATCAGTGGTCTTGTATGTCTTCCATTTTCTAATTATTGCTCCCACAGTTGATTTCTTCACACCAAGCTGCTTGCCTATTGCAGATTCAGTCTTCCCAGCCTGGTGCAGGTCTACAATTTTGTTTCTGGTGTCCTTCGACAGCTCTTTGGTCTTCACCATAGTGAATTTTGGAGTGTGACTGTTTGAGGTTGTGGACAGGTGTCTTTTATACTGATAACAAGTTCAAACAGGTGCCATTAATACAGGTAATGAGTGGAGGACAGAGGAGCCTCTTAAAGAAGAAGATACAGGTCTGTGAGAGCCAGAAATCTTGCTTGTTTGTAGGTGACCAAATACTTATTTTCCACCATAATATGCAAATAAATTCTTTCCAAATCAGACAATGTGATTGTCTGGATTTGTTTCCACATTTTGTCTCTCATAGTTGAGGTATACCTATGATGAAAATTGCAGGCCTCTCTCATCTTCTTAAGTGGGAGAACTTGCACAATTGGTGGCTGACTAAATACTTTTTTGCCCCACTGTATATATATATAGGAAATTATAGATAGCTAATACATTTACATATATGCTGAACTGCAGATGCATATTCACGTGTATACAAATGTTACCACACAGCACACATACTTCTGCAAATATATTTGCAAGTGGAGGCGCTTACCTATATTTCCTTCTATGGAAAGCTTCTTTGACCTTTTCTCAAAGCTGCTATCAAAGATAGGACTATAGCACATTCGTTTAGGTGGTGTTGCCATTGCAATACGCTATTTTGGGAAAACCGACAGCGAGTGACTCACTAATATGGCACACAATACTTTACAAGGACACTGTAAATGCTAACATATTTTAAATGGCGCGCCTACGCGAGGACCAATCATTGCCCAGACAAGTATCTTCATCCAATAGGAACCTCTGGATTTCTCACAGCTGCTTGCGCCCTTTTTTAGCAAGCAATAGTTTTAACGTTTGCATAGATTATATGAGGCCTATTTATCATAGGTCTTGCGGACCTGATCCGACAGTGCGCATCAGGTCCGCAAGACCTCAAAGAATGCGTGTCAATCGGTCGCCAGCAGGGAGGTGTCAATCAACCCGATCGTACTCGATCGGGTTGAATTCCGGCGATGTCTGTCCGCCTGCTCAGAGCAGGTGGACAGGGTTATGGAGCAGCGGTCTTTAGAGCCTGCAGGCTCGCCAGAAACACAGGACGTCAAGCTACATTCGGAGCTTGATAGATAGGCCCCTATGTGTGCACTGAGTACTCCTCCGTCTCTCTTCCAGACTCCACCCCGTGTTTTAGTAACCCTGGGCTAAGAGCTCCCTTGGCCAGCTACGTTTTTTTTTATGTGCGCTCACTGCTGCTGCTTGCAGCACCAGGGGAGCTCTTAGCCCGGGGGGGATTTGAGGGTAGTTCTGGGACACGGGACACACAGTGTCAGACCGGAACTGTCCCAGTGATACCGGGGGTGGGTGGCAACCCTAGTTGTATGAGAGTGTGTTGTGTGTGTGTTGTATGAGAGTGTGTGTGTATTGTATGAATGTGTGTGTGTTGTATGAGAGTGTGTATTGTATGGGAGTGTGTGTATTGTATGAGAGTGTGTGTTGTATGAGAGTGTGTGTGTTGTATGAGAGTGTGTGTGTTGTATGAGAGTGTGTGTGTTGTATGAGAGTGTGTGTTGTATGAGAGTGTGTGTGTTGTATGAGAGTGTGTGTTGTATGAGAGTGTGTGTGTTGTATGAGAGTGTGTGTGTTGTATGAGAGTGTGTGTGTTGTATGAGAGTGTGTGTGTTGTATGAGAGTGTGTGTTGTATGAGAGTGTGTGTGTTGTATGAGAGTGTGTGTTGTATGAGAGTGTGTGTTGTATGAGTGTGTGTGTGTTGTATGAGAGTGTGTGTGGTGTGTGTGTTGTATGAGAGTGTGTGTGGTGTGTGTGTTGTATGAGAGTGTGTGTGGTGTGTGTGTTGTATGATAGTGTGTGTGTTGTATGAGTGTGTGTGTGTTGTATGATAGTGTGTGTGGTGTGTGTGTTGTATGAGAGTGTGTGTGGTGTGTGTGTTGTATGAGTGTGTGTGTGTTGTATGAGAGTGTGTGTGGTGTGTGTGTTGTATGAGAGTGTGTGTGTTGTATGAGTGTGTGTGTGTTGTGTGTGTTGTATGAGTGTGTGTGTGTTGTATGAGAGTGTGTGTGGTGTGTGTGTTGTATGAGAGTGTGTGTGGTGTGTGTGTGTTGTATGAGAGTGTGTGTGTTGTATGAGTGTGTGTGTGTTGTATGAGAGTGTGTGTGGTGTGTGTGTTGTATGAGAGTGTGTGTGTTGTATGAGGGTGTGTGTATTGTATGAGAGTGTGTGTTGTATGAGAGTGTGTGTGTTGTATGAGAGTGTGTGTGTTGTATGAGAGTGTGTGTGGTGTGTGTGTTGTATGAGAGTGTGTGTGTTGTATGAGGGTGTGTGTATTGTATGAGAGTGTGTGTTGTATGAGAGTGTGTGTGTTGTATGAGTGTGTGTGTGTTGTATGAGAGTGTGTGTGGTGTGTGTGTTGTATGAGAGTGTGTGTGTTGTATGAGAGTGTGTGTGGTGTGTGTGTTGTATGAAAGTGTGTATGTTGTATGAAAGTGTGTGTGGTGTGTGTGTTGTATGAAAGTGTGTGTGTTGTATGAGAGTGTGTGTATTGTATGAGAGTGTGTGTATTGTATGAGAGTGTGTGTATTGTATAAGAGTGTGTGTTGTATGAGAGTGTGTGTGTATTGTATGAGAGTGTGGTGTGTGTGTGTTGTATGAGAGTGTGTGTGTATTGTATGAGAGTGTGGTGTGTGTGTGTTGTATGAGAGTGTGTGTGTATTGTATGAGAGTGTGTGTTGTATGAGAGTGTGTGTGTTGTATGAGAGTGTGTGTGTATTGTATGAGAGTGTGTGTTGTATGAGAGTGTGTGTGTTGTATGAGAGTGTGTGTGTATTGTATGAGAGTGTGTGTTGTATGAGAGTGTGTGTGTTGTATGAGAGTGTGTGTATTGTATGAGAGTGTGTGTGTATTGTATGAGAGTGTGTGTTGTATGAGAGTGTGTGTGTTGTATGAGAGTGTGTGTGTATTGTATGAGAGTGTGTGTTGTATGAGAGTGTACATTCGGAGCTTGATAGATAGGCCCCTATGTGTGTACTGAGTACTCCTCCGTCTCTCTTCCAGACTCCACCCCGTGTTTTAGTAACCCTGGGCTCCCTGTATGAGAGTGTGTGTGGTGTGTGTGTTGTATGAGAGTGTGTGTGTTGTATGAGAGTGTGTGTGGTGTGTGTGTTGTATGAAAGTGTGTATGTTGTATGAAAGTGTGTGTGGTGTGTGTGTTGTATGAAAGTGTGTGTGTTGTATGAGAGTGTGTGTATTGTATGAGAGTGTGTGTATTGTATGAGAGTGTGTGTATTGTATAAGAGTGTGTGTTGTATGAGAGTGTGTGTGTATTGTATGAGAGTGTGGTGTGTGTGTGTTGTATGAGAGTGTGTGTGTATTGTATGAGAGTGTGGTGTGTGTGTGTTGTATGAGAGTGTGTGTGTATTGTATGAGAGTGTGTGTTGTATGAGAGTGTGTGTGTTGTATGAGAGTGTGTGTGTATTGTATGAGAGTGTGTGTTGTATGAGAGTGTGTGTGTATTGTATGAGAGTGTGTGTGTATTGTATGAGAGTGTGTGTTGTATGAGAGTGTGTGTGTTGTATGAGAGAGTGTGTGTGTTGTATGAGAGTGTGTGTTGTATGAGAGTGTGTGTGTTGTATGAGAGTGTGTGTATTGTATGAGAGTGTGTGTATTGTATGAGAGTGTGTGTATTGTATGAGAGTGTGGTGTGTGTGTGTGTTACTAACTTTTACAACACTTTGAAGTTTGACTACAGTCAGTTTGCCAAAAATTGTAGCTAACTTGTTGACTATTATTACTTCAGAAATGTTCAGACCAAGCATAAAAATAGGGTCGGAAGGTATGTGGTATCAGTGCATTGGGTCTTGGGGAAAAAAAGTTTAAAGAACTCTGCTCTACAGTATGCTGTATCCTGCTAATGATCATTGGCTGATACATATGTCCTGTTATTGCTCAGTGATTAACATGTACTTCCTGCTAATGATGATTGGCTGATTTGTATGTCCTGTTATTGCTCAGTGATTAACAGGAACTTCCTGCTAATGATGATTGGCTGATACATAATATGTCCTGATATTGCTCAGTGATTAAAGGGCCATGATACCCAAATGTTGAAACACTTGAAAGTGCTGCACCATAGCTGTAAAAAGCTGACTAGAAAATATCACCTGAACATCTCTATGTAAAAAAGAAAGATATTTTACCTCAAAAATTCCTCAGTAGCCACATACCATTGTAAAGGATTTCTAAGCAGCATATTAGTATGTCTGTCCAGGGACAGCTAAGGGGTTGAGCCTTGTGCACTCTCATGTTATTTCTCTATTTAGTTTAAAGGAAGTTTACTATGAAATCTCATGAGAGTTAAGTCAAATCTCATGAGATCACAGTAAAAGAGTTCATGACCTCAGCACTGTTGATGCTGATTGGCTGCTGTTCTATTCTTATTTTTTTAAAAACATTTTTTACCTGCAGCTGGGAGTATAACTTTTTACACAGAACTTACTCTGCTGAGGTTGTGAGGTAAAATATCTTCCTTTTTTACATAGTGATGCTCAGGTGATATTTTCCTGTCAGCTTTTAACAGTTATACTGCATCAGTTTCAAGTGATTTAGCATATACGTATTATGTCCCTTTAAAAGGTACTTCCTGCTAATGCTGATTGGCTGATTTGTATGTCCTGTTACTGCTCAGTGACTAACAGGGACTTCCTGCTAATGATCATTGGCTGATACATATGTCCTGTTATTGCTCAGTGATTAACAGGTACTTCCTGATAATCAGGGGTCAAGTTGAGCGGTAACGTATGGGAACGGAGTTCCTACACTATTTTTGCAAGAGGAACTAAGTTCCCTCGGGACAGAGAACAGAAACTCTTCAGTAAAGAGCTGGATCACAGTCTGGTTAGAGGGATAGTGCGATCCTCTAGTAATGGGCAGTAACACATCCTACAATACACTAAATGTAAGACTGTCAGCGTTCCTGCTGTGTTATTACCCCACAATGTGTGTAACACATGGTGCTTACATTTCTGTGTGTCTGGCTCTGGGGTTATTTAGCTCCCCTCAGCAGAAATAGGACTATTGCACCTTAAGAGGGTGAGACTCTGTGACAGAAGAGGATTCTCAGGCCCAAAGGCAACCATTTAACTACACATACATACTATGTGTGTATATGTGTGTATGTATATATGTATATATATATATATATATATATATATATATATATATATATATATATATATATAAATATATATAAAACAATATAAATTGTAAGGGGGTGGAAGTCTTGCTAAGTTCCCACACTTTTTTTTGTAGGACTTGACCCCTGCTGATAATGCTGATTGAGCACAAGTGCACAACTAATATTAGTTTAAATGAAAATTTAATTGCAACAGGTTTAAAAACTGTTCTTTCATGTGGACAGCAGAACTTTTTGAAATGCTAAGTCTCTTTAAATTCAAAATGCAGGACATTTGATCATGCTATGCGGTAAACATAGGTGGGTCATGCGGGAAATGGAGCATAGGGTTTGGGTGAGTTGAACTGTAAAGGGGTGGAATTTAAGCAGGATATGCTGTTGAAGAAGTCAAACCCACATATGGTATATTATAAAGGTGCATGGCTTACAGAGACAGTGCTATCTACACACTAATTAATGACTGGGATAAGCATAAGGCATATAAAGCATTCTATTTTTATGTTCTAATGCTCCTTTAAACGTAAGTCTATTGGAATGAACAGTCAAATATAATATTCAAATTTGTTCTATAGAAACATTCAAATACTAGAACAAATGTCAAGGGGAACATTCATTCTATCATTCAACCGTCAAAAAACATCATCCCTAAGCAGACTGAATAAGGAAAGGGACATTTAACTCCAGATTAAAAAGAACCTTTAATAAATGAAAGGGCCAATAAATATAGCAGCATTGCATAGTTAACAAGTGCACAATAAAAAGGCAATGTGACGGCAGCACAGTCTCAATTTCAAGTAAGCAGTTGATTTTTTTCTGACAAATGTATAACAAGTCCCAAAAGGGATCCAAATAAAACGTTAATATCTTTATTGTAAATCCATTAAACACGACAGAATCCATACATAGAGGTTAAACATGAGCAGCAACAAGTCTGAGCGGTTTCAGTCCAGTGACCGTATTCATCGATACAAATTCTGTGTACAAATGTATTTTCAGCCTCCGTTTCATGTTACAGCCGTCAGCCAATCACAGACTAGTATATGTTTACACTGTGACCTTGTGCACATGCTCAGTAGGAGCTGCACAATTTGATAATAGAAGTTAATTGGAAAGTCTCTTAAAACTGCTGCTCTATCTAAATATGAAAGTTTAATTTTGATTTTAGTGTCCCTTTAATAAAGCACACTAATAAAAACAAATGGACACGGGGCGTGTCCGGGCGAAGACCCAAGATGGTCGACAAACTGAGAGCTCTGTAAGGCTAGTTTACAATCCGCCTTGTAACTTGGATTCATCAGCCATCATCAGCCATCTGGTGCTAAAGTATACCTAACTATCTTTAAACTACTGTGCCAAGCTGGAATATTTAATTTTTGACCAAAGCAGGGCTTCTTAGACTGGACCGCTGAGATCTGTTGGCGGCCCTCGTGGAGAGAGATCTCAGCACCCCCCCCGGGGGAACCGGGTTAGCAGAACAGATCAAGTGTATCTGTATAACACCAAAGAATCCGTCTGGGACTATGGAGGAAAATCTTCTTACCAAATTGCAGGCATTATTTGTGGAGTCTGAGAAGCACATCAACGAAAGATTTGACCGTCTCATGGAGATAATCGGAACGCCATGTGCATGTATGAAATTGGAGGTGGAGGCTATATCTAGCGCTGAAGATGTTCCCATTCATAATGCCCTACCTGCAGTGAACCTGCAAAGAGCTGGTGTCACAGAGCCGAATCCGGAAGAAGCGTGTGGTTCACTGGTCCCGCGGGTCCGGGACGCACCGATATAATGGGAACTGTGTGGCAGTTGGCGGAGAGCCCCTCATCCGCATATGGCCTAGGGCAGAATCGGCTGTTGCCTACTATGTCAGAGATCGCCTGACTGGTGCGACTTGTGGGGTCGGGGTGGGGAGAGCGGCCGGCTCCCTTACGCGCGGCCCTACTTGTTTGCACAAGCTGCAGATGGATTATCCCTATATAGCTGCCCATGCAATCTCAGTTATGGGCTTCCACGGACGAATCTCTAGGGCTGGAGTTGGTTAGCAGAGGAGGTATATCCGCTTGACTGGTAGGCTTGGGAGCAGGCTTGTATCAGAACATTTGCCGATAGTATGCCTTCACATTTTTGCTAAGGCCTGGCCTAGGTCTGCGTGTCCTAACAGTTGTGAGGAGTAATAAGGGAATAAACTGAGACTTGAGACTATATTTATGGTTCTGCTGCAATCATCACTTATTCACTAGTCTGCTTGTTTGTTAGTATGGCAGTTATATTCCTTGATGTATGTATTTTATGAAAAATGTTATGACGGCCCAAAAGCCTGATGTCTGTTCATACGGTTTATATTGCTTAGAGATAATCACATTTGGATTACCCCATCTGCTGTTCTGTAAAGAGGAAGACCCCTCTACAAGGCTCATTATCCATGTAACCTATATTTTGCAGCTGGTGTCTAGGTGAACCTGATTTTATTTCCTCCTACCAATAATTTGTTAACAAATGAGTATTGCTGCTCCAGGATACTAATTTGATTTATATGCAGTAAAGGGTAGGATACTTGAGTAAAGTGGAGCAGTAGTGTGGATTTCAGATATATATTGGTGCTCTATCTACTTCTAGGGCATTTAATATTTGCTGTGCTAAATAGGTTAAGGCTAGTTCCTGCATGTTTCTTTATACCAGCACATCTGTCCTTAGGGACAGGGAGATCCTGCCCCTATACTACTTAGTATCCATAATGCTGATTTTAAATATACACATAGTTTTATATAAAGGCTTGAATGAAACCTATATTCTGCCCAGTTTTAACTGCTCCCTGTGTGCCCTACACATGTGCTTAGTTTATAATCGACCTTAGCTGTGCAAATAGTTTTTATTCTTCATATAACTTTCTCAAATGATAGACCTGTACAGCAATGTGTATCATATCTTTACCGGGCTCTCTTTTAAGTTCAATGGTGGCCTATACCACAGACGATAATGTTTATATAGCATTCACTAATAGGTTGGGTTCTAGAGGGCCCCTGTAACTTTACCCCCTACGTTTCCTAAAGTATTTATTTTTAAGATGCAAACTGAGGTATGTCTCATCCATGCTTTAGTATATTTGAGGGAGAGAATATGACAAAGTAGAGTAAACCTATAGTGTTAATATTCTTGTTGATCTGTTTTATTACTGATATGGTATGTTATATGTGTCCTGCTGAAGATATCAAGGACACACTCAAGCCTGCATAAGTTTCGAATTAGTTATTGCATTTAGGCTTATACAAAACTAGATGTTTGTTTTGTGGTATATGTCCTACTGTACATGTACTTTTGTAAAATGAGGTAATATCCATGGCTGGAAAATGTATCTCTGGGTTGGGTTAAGCTTTGATCCTACAGATGTGAAGACATGCTTGTTTAATTAATTGTGCAAATCCTGATGTATGACAAATGGGCATGTTGCCATGATGTTTCTTTCTGAAATTTTGTGTTGTTTGCCATTTTACCTCAATAAAAAACTATTTAAAAAAAAACAAAAAACAAATGGACACTTGATGTATTTTGCCAATTTTTCTGGTAATTTAGCTCAGAATAATACTTTTTTTACACGTTGTTTGAAGTTCATTCGGAATATTTATGCAATTTCTCTGCCCCTGTTACATAGTACAGCAATTGCTTGATCAGTGCAGAAGTTCATTTATATCTAGCCCTAATTAGCCACACATAAGTGAAAAAAACTAATCTTAAAACTGTGTCTGTTTTACATTATTAAGTTTTATTTAAATATCCTATTAACATGGATGCATGCTCTGTATTATAGCTACAGTATATAATCACACATGAAGCCTATTTAACAAACTGTTCTCTCTGACTAGATGTGCATATTTAGTGGGTGTCAATAAAAATCAAGAAATGGAAACACAACGTGCAAATGATCAAGTTAACACTAAGTTCTCATTGGTTGAAAATGAGTGTGCATTTGATTAGCAGTCACTTAAAGGGACAGTCAAGTCCCAAAAAAACTTTCATGTTTTAAATAGGGCATGCAATTTTAAACAACTTCCCAATTTACTTTTATCACCAATGTTGCTTTGTTCTCTTGGTATTCTTAGTTGAAAGCTAAACCTAGGAGGTTCATATGCTAATTTCTTAGACCTTGAAGACTGCCTCTAATCTGAATACATTTTGACCCCTAGAGGGCATTAGTTCACATGTTTCATATAGATAACAATGAGCTCATGCACGTAAAGTGACCTAGGACTGAGCACTGATTGTCTAAACTGCATGTCTGTCAAAAGAACTGAAATAAGGGGGCAGTCAGCAGAAGCTTAGATACAAGATAATTACAGAGGTAAAACGTGTATTATTATAAATGTGTTGGATATGCAAAACTGGGGAATGGGTAATAAAGGGATTATCTTTCTTTTTAAACAACAAAAATTCTGGTGTTGATTGTCCCTTTAAAGTACACTAAGGTCAACATATTTCATGGTTCAAATAGAGCACATAATGTAGATTTTTTTTTACTTATATTATCAAATTGTGCACAGACTTTTAATGTCCTCACTTTTTGAGGAAGCAGCTCCTATTGCGCATGTGCAAGAGTTCCCAGTGTATACATATATGAGTCTGTGATTTGCTGGTGGCTGTCACATGATACAGATGGATTTTTTAATAAGAAATAAAATCTAATGTTCATTTGAAACTCAGAGTAAGGGGACGATTTTTCATGTCCGCCCGTCATGGCTAAATGCCGACAGTGTATTTAACATTGCACAAGCATTTCTAGTAAAATGCTTATTCAATGCCGCCCCCCTGCAGATTTGCGGCCAATCAGCCAATAGCAGGGGGTGTCAATTAACCTGATCTTATCTGGTCGGGATGATTGCTATCCGCCGCCTCAGAGGTGGCGGATAAGTTAAGGAGCAGTGGCTCTTTTGTCCGCTGCTTCTTAACTTCTGCTTCAGACCGACCTGAAGCGGAGTGGGTTGGAAGCAACTGCTTCATAAATAGACCCCCTAGTGCTATTGTACTGTGCATATATATTGATTATGCAATGTCCTTTAATAGCATACATTCCCAAATGCAGGTTGCAGTGCCCCCTGGGTAAGTGAAGTAAATAACTAGCTAGCTTTTTGCTCAGATTAAGCAAGGAGATAAGGGGATCAGTTGTGGTCTTGTGAGACCCTTATGCATGTGAAACTCTAGGGCACTTTCCTTCCTCATTTTCAAGCTTCTGAACTCGCTGATATATACTGATAGTTTATTATGGAGTCTTCCCCAAGGTTGGCCACCATATCCTTGTCTTATATATGTATACTTAGGCAATACTGTTCTTGACTGTTTGAATTTATTTAGAAAACAGTTTGTCATAGCAAAGACCCCAAATTAATAGAATGACCTTATCATTGTTTAACAGTGTATAGTCTATGGTTGCCATATCAACAATAACAACATAATAATACTAATACTGCTTTACATATTTCTATTCAATCTCTATCTATATGAAAAATAAGTTGTAGTTAGTATTTTCAAGGGTCACATGATTTTTTTTCCTAACCAATCACAAAACAAACCCTTCTGCAAAGCATTAGCATACATAGTAATGCTCATACATATAATAATACAAGACATTATATATATATATATATTCGTAATGGCTGGTTATTTAACGGGCGCACATTAAATTAGCGATCCACTTGTAAGCTAGCCCAATATTGGTAAGATTGATAACACATCCCTTAAGTATCCTAATGTTTTGTTAACATTTTTTAACATCAGCTGTATCATCAAATAGTTTCCATTTTTACAGAGTAGGTGCCATCCATCAATCTGCGGCCACAAACACTCCAGTGGCTGCTATTTTACACACTCTGGGCACGCGCTGCTACTTAATTCACTTATCAGCACATTCCACCTGTTTGTATGCTCAGAATCTTGGATATAACACAATGTATTTTAGCTCCATCTGCTACTGCATGATAAATATGTTAAGTCGTTTGTTCATTGGGGTCGTTTGGGATTTTGGTTTGTATTTACTGAACAGTACAATACCAGATGGCATCTTTATCTACTACATAAAACCGCTGAATCCAAATACCCAAAAGGTAAGTGCTAAATTAAAGGGATATTGAATTGAATATTAAACTTTCATGATTCAGATACATACAATTTTTTTTTTTTAAAATACTTTATTTATTCATTCCAGTGCAACTTTCAGTGACAAATCAACCATAATCATTGATCACAAGAAAACAATAGTTACACAAACGTTCAGCATAACAGTATATCCATAAGTTTTATCACTTCAGTCACACTGGGTTTTTTCCCTTTTATTCTCTCCTTTCTCCCTTACCTCCTGCCTCGCCCCCACTACCATCTAGACCTTAAATTGTGGGGTAAACTGTGTGGCTTACTAAGCTCCTCCCTCTCCAATCCTCTCTCTCTGCTGCGGAGATATTTGTACTGGAAGTTCCATAGTGTTAAAACTTTATTCATTTTGCCTTCCCCTCTCTCCTGTCCCTTAGTCTATGTTCCTTCATTGTTCTCTCAGAATATTGCAAGCCGCCTCTCCTCCATGCACCGCCCCCAGAGCTCTTCCATCTCCCTCCTCTAAGGGCTATCCTTAGCCTCTCTAAGCTGATTGATACTATGTGAAAATGTTCCATTGTCCTCTCAATTGTGCATTTAATATGTATTCCGTATCCTTAAAAGGATAAATGACCTGTTTCTGATGGTGGATATCTAGTGTGTTAATGAGTGATCCCATTTGGTAATGAACTTCTTTGTTCTCCTTGTGATGTCTCCCTGAGTGTCTATTTGTTCACATATCATCTGTTTTCTCAATCCTTCCTTGAGTTGGGCTATGTGAGGTGGTGTCTGTGTCAGCCATTGTTGGAGAATCAGTTTCCTGGCGTGTAAGATTATATTGTGTATGTAGTTGCTGTGTTTTTGGATCTTGTCTTGTGTATGTAGGAGTATCACCATTTCAGGTGTTAAGCTAACCTTTTCCCCGGTACTCCTCTCCAGCCATCTCCGTGTCATCCCCCAAAATTTCGCCAATCGTGGGCATTGACACATCATATGTAAAATGTTTGGGTTGGCATTCGAACACTTTGGGCATAGGCCTGATGTGTCATGTTTCCATTTATGGAATAGTTTAGGTGTGATGTATGCGTTGTGGAGCACTTTAATATGAGATTCCCTTATTTCGTTTGATAGTGTGGCCTCTCTCACCTTTGTGAAACTCTGCCCAATACAAGTATCGGTGAGTTCCTTTCCCATTAGCGTAGTCCAAGTGTTCTGTAAGTGGGTCAAATTTGCGTTGTTTGCTTTTTTTTGCAGGATTACATACGTGTGAGAAATGGATGTCAGCCCCCCCTATGTTAGTGTCAATAGTTTGTAAACGTTGCAATCCTTGTCTGGCATCTTTCCAGATCTCAACAGATTCTGCCCATAGTGTCTCGCTTGGAGATAAGCAAAGTGATGGGTATTGAGTAAGCCATACTCTCTTTGTAGTTCTCCAAACGGTTTGATTGTCTCTCCGTCCGCAGAAAGGCTGTGTTTAAGGGATGTCACCCCCCGGTCTCCCCATAGTTTGAATGGTTTCGTGGTGAACCCAGCTGGGAAGTCTGGATTACCCCCCAGCGGTAAGAATACTGTGTGGTGCGGTGAGATCCCAAGGGATCCGCACACCCTTCTCCAGGCCCCTATAGGGCCACTGAACAGTGGTTCCTTCCCCAGTATGGCATCTACCTGCGTTCGAGTCATATGCGGTAGCATTTTGAGCGACCATGGTTTAATGTATTCTTCCTCTAGCTTGCTATTAGTAAAACGTCCCCCGTCTGTCAGCCAATCCATAACATATTTGGTAACTGCCGCCCAATTATAGTGTTCTATGTTTGGTAGCCCCAAGCCCCCGACCTCCGGCCTGCATGTCATCTTTTGATAATTTATTCTATGTTTTTTTCCCCTCCAGATAAAATGTAATATTCCTTTATTCAATGTCCTGAGATCTTGTTTGTGCAATAGTTCTGGGAGCATCTGCAGGGTATATAGCAACTTGGGGAATAGGATCATTTTGATCAGCCCTACCCTTCCTGACATGGATACTGGCAGCGGATGCCAAGTCTCTAGCATTCGCTTCAGGGCCTTCAATAACGGTTTGTGATTTAATCCATACCATTGGCTTGGATCCCTGGACAGTGTGATACCCAAATATTTAAAAGTGTGAGTGATTACTTTCAAATTATCTTCTAGGGGTGTATACGGAAGCCTGTTTAATAGCCAGAGCAATTCCGATTTTTCTTTGTTTATCTTATAGCCAGAGATCTCTCCGAATTCCGAAATAATTTTGGTTATGGTGGGGATGTTTCGCCTAGGGTCTCTGACATAAAGCACCATGTCATCGGCAAATCAGATACATACAATTTTATAAATAAAAATGAAAGCTTAGCTCAGTTTCATGAGAACATACCGAGGCATGCCAAGGAGTGACAGTACTGAAAACACGTGCACGCTCCTGAGCCTACCTCAAAATGATCTCATGGAAAGGTACTAAGGATTAACAAAGGGGTTCAAAAATATATCAATTTAGTAACAGAAGTATTTTTTTAAATATTTTTTATTACATTTTAAACAGAAAATCCCATTCGGCTAGATTACAAGTTTTGCGTTATGAGTGAAAAAGCAGCGTTATGGGTTATAACGCTGCTTTTTCACTACCGCTGCTATTACGAGTCTTGTCAAAAAAGCTGTACCGCACACTTTTTTGGCCGTACCGCAAATTAACTTATGCAATTTTGCGTTAAGCCTTTTTTCAACGGGACTTCCATAGCGCCGATATTATAAGCTTTTTCTGGGAGGCCAAAAAGTGAGTGGTACAGCCTATCCCGCAAGATTCGTAACACAATCTAAAGTCAGTAGTTATGAGTTTTGCGCTACAAAGCTGTAGTATAAAACTCATAACTAAAATAAAATTTGTAACCCCTAATCTGCCGCTCCCGACATCGCTACCACTATAATAAACATATTAACCCCTAAACCGCCGCACTCCCGCATTGCAAACACTAGTTAAATATTATTAACCCCTAATATGCCGCCCCTAACATCGCCGCCACCTACCTACATTTATTAACCCCATCAGCCAATAGGATTTTTTCACCTTTAATTCCGATTGGCTGATAGAATTCTATCAGTCAACCAGAATTCAAGGGACGCCATCTTGGATGACATCATTTAACGGAACCCTCATTCTGGAAGAAGACGTTGATGGAAGAGGATGCTCCGAGCTGGATGTCTTGAAGATGGAGCCACTCCGCGCCGGATGGATGAAGATAGAAGATGCCGTCTGGATGAAGACGTCTGCCCGTCTGGAGGACCACTTCTGCCGGCTTGGATGAAGACTTCTCCCGGCTTCGTTGAGGACTTCTTGCCGCTTGGATGAAGACTTCTCCCAGCTTCATTGAGGATGGATGTCCGGTCTTCAAAACTGTAAGTGGATCGTCAGGGGTTAGTGTTATGTTTTTTTAAGGGTTTATTGGGTGGGTTTTAGTTTTAGATTAGGGTTTGGGCTTTTGAAAAATAGCTAAATGCCCTTTTAAGGGCAATGCCCATCCAAATGCCCATTTCAGGGCAATGGGGAGCTTAGGTTTTTTTAGTTAGGATTTTATTTGGGGGGTTGGTTGTGTGGGTGGTGGGTTTTACTGTTGGGGGGTTGTTTGTATTTTTTTTTACAGGTAAAAGAGCTGATTTCTTTGGGGCAATGCCTTTTTCCTTTTAAGGGCTATGTTTTTTTTTATTTTGGGGGGCTTTTTTTATTTTGATAGGGCTATTAGATTAGGTGTAATTAGTTTAAATATCTGATAATTTCTTTTTTTATTTTGTGTAATTTAGTGTTTGTTTTTTTTGTAATTTAGGTAATTGTATTTAATTTAGGTAATTTATTTAATTGTAGTGTAAGATTAGATGCTAGTGTAACTTGGGTTAGGTTTTATTTTACAGGTAAATTTGTATATATTTTAGCTAAGTAGTTAGTAAATAGTTAATAACTATTTATTAACTATTCTACCTAGTTAAAATAAATACAAACTTGCCTGTGAAATAAAAATAAAACCTAAGATAGATACAATGTAACTATTAGTTATATTGTAGCTAGCTTAGGGTTTATTTTACAGGTAAGTATTTAGTTTTAAATAGGAATTATTTAGGTAATGATAGAAAGTTTTATTTAGATTTATTTTAATTATATTTAAGTTAGGGGGTGTTAGGGTTAGACTTAGGTTTAGGGGTTAATAAATTTAGTATAGTGGCGGCGACGTTGGGGGCAGCAGATTAGGGGTTAATAAATGTAGGTAGGTGGCAGCGATGTTAGGGATGGCAAATTAGGGGTTGATAATATTTACCAAGTGTTTGTGATGCGGGAGTGCGGCGGTTTAGGGGTTAATATGTTTATTATAGAGGCGGCAGATTAGGGGTTAATAAGTGTAGGTAGGTTGCGGCAACATTGGGGGCGGGATATTAGGGGTTAATAAGTATAATGTAGGTGTCTGCGATGTTGGGGGCAGCAGATTAGGGGTTAATAAGTATAATGTAGGTGTCAGTGATGTCGGGGGTGGAAGATTAGGGGTTAATAAGTGTAAGATTAGGGGTGTTTAGACTCGGGGTTCATGTTAGGGTGTTAGGTGTAAACATAAATTTGGTTTCCCCATAGGATTCAATGGGGCTGCGTTACGGAGCTTTACACTGCTTTTTTGCAGGTGTTAGGCTTTTTTTCAGCCGGCTCTCCCCATTGATATCTATGGGGAAATCGTGCACGAGTATGTAAAACCAGCTTTCAGCAGCGCTGGTATTGGAGTGCAGTATGGAGCACAATTTTGCTCTACGCTCACTTCTTGCCTGACAATGCCGGGTTTTGGAAAACCTGTAATACCAGCGCTGTAGGGAAGTGAGCAGTGAAAATAACGTGCAAGTTATTACCGCACCGCTCATAACGCAAAACTCATAATCTAGCTGATTGTAAATAAGTCAGTCAATGAACTTATATGCTAGAGAACAGACTAAGAAATATCACGAGTGTCAATGCCCGTACATAAGATCTCCTGCTTTCAAAACTAAATTAAATACAGTTCCAACAAGCATGTGCATTTTCCTCAGAATTGTATGTATGTAAGAACTCCTTTACGCCATTAGGATGTTCCATGCCGTTCTAACAGCACTGGGCTTTAATGCCGTTACTACAGCATGGAACATCCTACCATATGCAGGGTCCTGCAGCTTCCCCCTTTTGACGTAGGCAAGGATCGGCCTGGGGGTGTGCCTAACAACTGAGGCAGTCCCCCACAATCAGATCCGGCCTTGAAATCACATGATCACATTGACGATCGCGTGATGTCATTTTTACAAATAGTGTTTACATTGGAACTTCACTCCGATGTAAATGCTATAATTCTGGCCTGAAGGGATTAAAGAAAGTAATACAGATACTCTAGTAGAGACAAAGGAAGGCACACAGGTACATTATCCTACATGTCAAACTTATGTCCTGTGGGAAGATGGCTCAGCTACTTAACTAGTACACATTTTATTTGAGAATGAAGGAGCCTACTTGTCTAATAGGACATAGAAAAACTAGTGAATAGAGGAGCCTACTTATCTAATAGGACATAGAAAAACTAGTGAATGAAGGAGCCTACTTGTCTAATAGGACATAGAAAAACTAGTAAATGAAGGAGCCCAGTTGTCTAATAGGACATAGAAAAACTAGTGAATGAAGGAGCCCACTTGTCTAATAGGACATATAAAAACTAGTGAATGAAGGAGCCCACTTGTCTAATAGGACATAGAAAAACTAGTGAATGAAGGAGCCTACTTGTCTAATAGGACATAGAAAAACTAGTTAATGAAGGAGCACACTTATCTAATAGGACATAGAAAAACTAGTAAATGAAGGAGCCCACTTGTCTAATAGGACATACAAAAACTAGTTAATGAAGGAGCGCACTTATCTTATAGGACATAGAAAAACTAGTGAATGAAGGAGCCCACTTGTCTAATAGGACATAGAAAAACTAGTTAATAAAGGAGCCTACTTGTCTAATAGGACATACAAAAACTAGTGAATGAAGGAGCCCACTTGTCTAATAGGACATAGAAAAACTAGTGAATGAAGGAGCCCACTTGTCTAATAGGACATATAAAAACTAGTGAATGAAGGAGCCCACTTGTCTAATAGGACATAGAAAAAATAGTGAATGAAGGAGCCTACTTGTCTAATAGGACATAGAAAAACTAGTGAATGAAGGAGCCTACTTATCTAATAGGACATAGAAAAACTAGTGAATGAAGGAGCCTACTTGTCTAATAGGACATAGAAAAACTAGTGAATGAAGGAGCCTACTTGTCTAATAGGACATAGAAAAACTAGTGAATGAAGGAGCCTACTTGTCTAATAGGACATAGAAAAACTAGTGAATGAAGGAGCCTACTTGTCTAATAGGACATAGAAAAACTAGTGAATGAAGGAGCCCACTTGTCTAATAGGACATAGAAAAACTAGTGAATGAAGACGCCTACTTGTCTAATAGGACATAGAAAAACTAGTGAATGAAGGCGCCTACTTGTCTAATAGGACATAGAAAAACTAGTGAATGAAGGAGCCCACTTGTCTAATAGGACATATAAAAACTAGTGAATGAAGAAGCCCACTTGTCTAATAGGACATACAAAAACTAGTGAAAGAAGGAGCCCACTTGTCTAATAGGACATAGAAAAACTAGTGAATAAAGGAGCGCACTTGTCTAATAGGACATAGAAAAACAAGTGAATGAAGGAGCCCACTTGTCTAATAGGACATAGAAAAACTAGTGAATGAAGGAGCCTACTTGTCTAATAGGACATAGAAAAACTAGTGAGCCTACTTGTCTAATAGGACATAGAAAAACTAGTGAATGAAGGAGCCCACTTGTCTAATAGGACATAGAAAAACTAGTGAATGAAGGAGCCTACTTGTCTAATAGGACATAGAAAAACTAGTGAATGAAGGAGCCCACTTGTCTAATAGGACATAGAAAAACTAGTGACTGAAGGAGCCTACTTGTCTAATAGGACATAGAAAAACTAGTGAATGAAGGAGCCTACTTGTCTAATAGGACATAGAAAAACTAGTGAATGAAGGAGCCCACTTGTCTAATAGGACATATAAAAACTAGTGAATGAAGAAGCCCACTTGTCTAATAGGACATACAAAAACTAGTGAAAGAAGGAGCCCACTTGTCTAATAGGACATACAAAAACTAGTGAATAAAGGAGCGCACTTGTCTAATAGGACATAGAAAAACAAGTGAATGAAGGAGCCCACTTGTCTAATAGGACATAGAAAAACTAGTGAATGAAGGAGCCCACTTGTCTAATAGGACATAGAAAAACTAGTGACTGAAGGAGCCTACTTGTCTAATAGGACATAGAAAAACTAGTGAATGAAGGAGCCTACTTGTCTAATAGGACATAGAAAAACTAGTGAATGAAGGAGCCTACTTGTCTAATAGGACATAGAAAAACAAGTGAATGAAGGAGCCTACTTGTCTAATAGGACATAGAAAACTAGTGAATGAAGGAGCCTACTTGTCTAATAGGACATAGAAAAACAAGTGAATGAAGGAGCCTACTTGTCTAATAGGACATAGAAAAACTAGCGAATGAAGGAGCCTACTTGTCTAATAGGACATAGAAAAACTAGTGAATGAAGGAGCCTACTTGTCTAATAGGACATAGAAAAACAAGTGAATGAAGGAGCCTACTTGTCTAATAGGACATAGAAAAACTAGTGAATGAAGGAGCCTACTTGTCTAATAGGATATAGAAAAACAAGTGACTGAAGGAGCCCACTTGTCTAATAGGACATAGAAAAACTAGTGAATGAAGGAGCCTACTTGTCTAATAGGACATACAAAAACTAGTGAATGAAGGAGCCTACTTGTCTAATAGGACATACAAAAACTAGTGAATGAAGGAGCCTACTTGTCTAATAGGACATACAAAAACTAGTGAATGAAGGAGCACACTTGTCTAATAGGACATACAAAAACTAGTGAATGAAGGAGCACACTTGTCTAATAGGACATACAAAAACTAGTGAATGAAGGAGCCCACTTGTCTGCCAGACCGCAATCCCTCTCAAAACTTCCGTAACTCAATGAGTCTCCCATTCCATTCCATGTCTTGTTTTGGGAAACGCAGGGCAATAGAGTATGATTTGTTAGTGAAAAGAAAGGGCCTTGAAAGATTGAGCTCTAGTAATTCACCTCTGTTCTCATTGTGTAGGGGGTCAAAGGCCAAGGACCGGAAATAGAAGTACATTTCATTTGTACTTGAAAGCTTAATTTTGACTTTTATATACTTTTAAGTAAATATGGCATCCATTCTAATCCACAATAGTCAGCCATTTGATTCCTGGATTGTTTGTCTAAACCAATACAGTCTGTTAGAAAATCGCAAGTCTGGAGAAAAGAAAAACCGCTAAGTATACATAGCCGTTTTCTGGGTTATTTTACACTCACTAATTTTGCATTTAAAATCAGCAATCATTGTAAAAACTGCATAAAAGGGATACGAAACCCAAACAATTATTTTGTGATTCAGACAGAAAATACAATTTAAAAAAAGTTTCCAATTTACTTCTATTATGAAATTTGCTTTGTTCCCAATATATTCTTTGTTAAAGAGATACCTAGGTATGCATCTAGGGCACTATATGGCAGGAAATAGTGCTGCCCTCTAGTGCTCTTGCAAATGGACATTCTTGCAAAGTTGGGGCCCTTTAGTGCTGATTTTCAACCAAAGATACCAAAATAAAAAATAAAAAATTATAATATAAGTAAATTGGAAAGCTGTTCGGATACACGGCATCAACAGATATTAAATGGACACCTGACTGCCTCTGCCAGAAAACTTAAAATAGGCCGTGGTTGGATCTCCAAAACATACATCAAAATCTACACAAAAATGGTTTAATGACCACAAAATCAAAGTACCCTGACGTGAACCCCATAGAAAACCTGTGGGGTGAACTGTAGAGGAGAGTCCACTAATGTTAACCTTGGAATGTAAAGGATCTGGAGAGATTCTGTATGGAGGAATGGTCTCCGATCCCTTGCCATGTATTCTCCAACCTCATCCGGCATTATAGGAGAAGTCTCAGAGCTGTTATCTTGGCAAAGGGAGGTAGCACAAAGTAATGACTAAAAGGGTGCCAATAATTGTGCCACGCATATATTTAATAAAGATTTGATATCCAAGAGAGTAGAGTATTTTTGTGTATTTTTTTAACAAAGATCAAAAGTTTAAACAATAAAGACAAATTTTACAGCCTTCTTTGCTCATATTTACCAAGGGTGCCATTATTAGTGGAGGGCACTGTATATATTGTACCAACATACCATAATATATATATAGAAATATTTTTTTATGAATACATGAAGAACATTGGAATGAGAAAACATAATTTATGCTTACCTGATAAATTCCTTTCTTCTGTTGTGTGATCAGTCCACGGGTCATCATTACTTCTGGGATATTACTCCTCCCCAACAGGAAGTGCAAGAGGATTCACCCAGCAGAGCTGCATATAGCTCCTCCCCTCTACGTCACTCCCAGTCATTCGACCAAGGACCAACGAGAAAGGAAAAGCCAAGGGTGAAGTGGTGACTGGAGTATAAATTAAAAAATATTTACCTGCCTTAAAAACAGGGCGGGCCGTGGACTGATCACACTACAGAAGAAAGGAATTTATCAGGTAAGCATAAATTATGTTTTCTTCTGTTAAGTGTGATCAGTCCACGGGTCATCATTACTTCTGGGATACCAATACCAAAGCAAAAGTACACGGATGACGGGAGGGATAGGCAGGCTCTTTATACAGAAGGAACCACTGCCTGAAGAACCTTTCTCCCAAAAATAGCCTCCGATGAAGCAAAAGTGTCAAATTTGTAAAATTTGGAAAAAGTATGAAGCGAAGACCAAGTTGCAGCCTTGCAAATCTGTTCAACAGAGGCCTCATTCTTGAAGGCCCAAGTGGAAGCCACAGCTCTAGTAGAATGAGCTGTAATTCTTTCAGGAGGCTGCTGTCCAGCAGTCTCATAAGCTAAACGAATTATGCTACGAAGCCAAAAAGAAAGAGAGGTAGCGGAAGCTTTTTGACCTCTCCTCTGCCCAGAGTAAATGACAAACAGAGAAGACGTTTGTCGAAATTCCTTAGTTGCCTGTAAGTAAAATTTTAGAGCACGGACTACATCCAGGTTGTGCAGTAGACGTTCCTTCTTTGAAGAAGGATTTGGGCATAAAGAAGGAACAACAATCTCTTGATTGATATTCCTGTTAGTAACTACCTTAGGTAAGAACCCAGGTTTAGTACGCAGGACTACCTTATCCGAATGAAGAATCAAATAAGGAGAATCACAATGTAAGGCTGATAATTCAGAGACTCTTCGAGCCGAGGAAATAGCCATTAAAAATAGAACTTTCCAAGATAACAACTTTATATCAATGGAATGAAGGGGTTCAAACGGAACGCCCTGTAAAACATTAAGAACAAGGTTTAAACTCCATGGTGGAGCAACAGTTTTAAACACAGGCTTAATCCTGGCCAAAGCCTGACAAAAAGCCTGGACGTCAGGAACTTCTGACAGACGTTTGTGTAACAGAATGGACAGAGCTGAGATCTGTCCTTTTAATGAACTAGCAGATAAACCCTTTTCTAAACCTTCTTGTAGAAAAGACAATATCCTAGGAATCCTAACCTTACTCCAAGAGTAACCTTTGGATTCACACCAATATAGGTATTTACGCCATATCTTATGGTAAATCTTTCTGGTAACAGGTTTCCTAGCCTGTATTAAGGTATCAATAACTGACTCAGAAAACCCACGTCTTGATAAAATCAAGCGTTCAATTTCCAAGCAGTCAGCTTCAGAGAAGTTAGATTTTGATGTTTGAAGGGACCCTGTATCAGAAGGTCCTGTTTCAGAGGTAGAGACCAAGGTGGACAGGATGACATGTCCACCAGGTCTGCATACCAAGTCCTGCGTGGCCACGCAGGTGCTATTAGAATCACTGATGCTCTCTCTTGTTTGATTCTGGCAATCAATCGAGGAAGCAACGGGAAGGGTGGAAACACGTAAGCCATCCTGAAGTCCCAAGGTGCTGTCAGAGCATCTATCAGGACTGCTCCTGGATCCCTGGATCTGGACCCGTAACGAGGAAGCTTGGCGTTCTGTCGAGACGCCATGAGATCTATCTCTGGTTTGCCCCAACGTCGAAGTATTTGGGCAAAAACCTCCGGATGAAGTTCCCACTCCCCCGGATGAAAAGTCTGACGACTTAAGAAATCCGCCTCCCAGTTCTCCACTCCCGGGATGTGGATTGCTGACAGGTGGCAAGAGTGAGACTCTGCCCAGCGAATTATCTTTGATACTTCCATCATAGCTAGGGAGCTTCTTGTCCCTCCCTGATGGTTGATGTAAGCTACAGTCGTGATGTTGTCCGACTGAAACCTGATGAACCCCCGAGTTGTCAACTGGGGCCAAGCCAGGAGGGCATTGAGAACTGCTCTCAATTCCAGAATGTTTATTGGCAGGAGACTCTCCTCCTGACTCCATTGTCCCTGAGCCTTCAGAGAATTCCAGACGGCACCCCAACCTAGAAGGCTGGCGTCTGTTGTTACAATTGTCCAGTCTGGTCTGCTGAATGGCATCCCCCTGGACAGGTGTGGCCGAGAAAGCCACCATAGAAGAGAATTTCTGGTCTCTTGATCCAGATTCAGAGAAGGGGATAAGTCTGAGTAATCCCCATTCCACTGACTTAGCATGCACAGTTGCAGTGGTCTGAGGTGTAAGCGTGCAAAGGGTACTATGTCCATTGCCGCTACCATTAAGCCGATTACCTCCATGCATTGAGCCACTGACGGGTGTTGAATGGAATGAAGGGTGCGGCAAGCACTTTGAAGTCTTGTTAGCCTGTCCTCTGTCAGGTAAATCTTCATTTCTACAGAATCTATAAGAGTCCCCAGGAAGGGAACTCTTGTGAGTGGAACGAGTGAACTTTTCTTTTCGTTCACCTTCCATCCATGTGACCTTAGAAATGCCAGCACTAACTCTGTATGAGACTTGGCAGTTTGAAAGCTTGAAGCTTGTATCAGAATGTCGTCTAGGTATGGAGCTACCGAGATTCCCCGCGGTCTTAGTACCGCCAGAAGAGCACCCAGAACCTTTGTGAAGATTCTTGGAGCTGTAGCCAATCCGAATGGAAGAGCCACAAACTGGTAATGCCTGTCTAGGAAGGCAAACCTTAGGTACCGATAATGATCTTTGTGAATCGGTATGTGAAGGTAAGCATCTTTTAAATCTACAGTGGTCATGTACTGACCCTCTTGGATCATAGGTAAAATTGTCCGAATAGTCTCCATCTTGAACGATGGAACTCTTAGGAATTTGTTTAGGATCTTTAAGTCCAGGATTGGTCTGAAAGTTCCCTCTTTTTTGGGAACCACAAACAGATTTGAGTAAAACCCCTGTCCCTGTTCCGATCGTGGAACTGGATGGATTACTCCCATTAACAAGAGCTCTTGTACGCAGCGTAGAAACGCCTCTTTCTTTGTCTGGATTGTTGACAATCTTGACAGATGAAATCTCTCTCTTGGAGGAGAGTATTTGAAGTCCAGAAGGTATCCCTGAGATATTATCTCTAGCGCCCAGGGATCCTGAACATCTCTTGCCCAAGCCTGGGCAAAGAGAGAAAGTCTGCCCCCCACTAGATCCGATCCCGGATCGGGGGCCCTCAATTCATGCTGTTTTAGGGGCAGCAGCAGGTTTCCTAGTCTGCTTGCCCTTGTTCCAGGACTGGTTAGGTTTCCAGCCTTGTCTGTAGCGAGCAACAGCTCCTTCCTGTTTTGGTGCAGAGGAAGTTGATGCTGCTCCTGCTTTGAAATTACGAAAGGAACGAAAATTAGACTGTCTAGTCTTGGCTTTGGCTTTGTCCTGAGGCAGGGCATGGCCTTTACCTCCTGTAATGTCAGCGATAATCTCTTTCAACCCGGGCCCGAATAAGGTCTGCCCTTT